>NW_013669149.1:108752-117287 GCF_000517525.1 Limulus polyphemus
TATATACGTTCGGTGTAATACTGAGGTCGTGAACACGAACACTACTTTCCTTATTATAGACGTTCAGTGAAATACTGAGGTCGTGAACACGAACACCACTTTCCTTATTATAGACGTTCAGTGAAATACTGAGGTCGTGAACAGGAACACTACTTTCCTTATTATATACGTTCGGTGAAATACTGAGGTCGTGAACACGAACACTACTTTCCTTATTATATACGTTCGGTGAAATACTGAGGTCGTGAACACGAACACTACTTTCTTATTATATACGTTCGGTGAAATACTGAGGTTGTGAACACGAACACTACTTTCCTTATTATATACGTTCGGTGAAATACTGAGGTTGTGAACACGAACACTACTTTCCTTATTATATACGTTCGGTGAACGTCAGGTTTCGAGCCCTGAATCCTGCGATACGCAACCTGACAAGTTAAACCACTAATCCACGATAAGCTCACGATCTTTGATCTTGTCACTTTTGTTCACTTTATGAAGTAAAACCTGCAATAAATTCATTAAAATTGAAAAATGCATTATCTGGGTGTGTTATAAGAGTGAAAGTTAATCATTTGGTTGAGAGTTTCCCGCTTCAGGCGGCTGGTGCCTCCGACTGGTTGCCTTTCCTTTGACCCTGAGTTCAAAATTGGGAATGAACCTAAAGATTTCTATCTTCTTTAGATTTCTGTATAAGTGTTCTCTTATCCCCTCTTAACACCAAAGTGTCAAGCTGTTGGAAGGTTGTAAAAGCTTCTGGCTGTAATGTCTGTGGAAGAAGAATCTGAATTCATAATTTCTGTCCTGTTGTATCTTCTTATTTTTGGCCTTCTCGTTGGTTTAATAAATCTTACTGCGTCCAGTATAGCTTCGTTTTGAGGCTGTAGTGACCACTATTTACCAAGAGGATCCTTCTACGCCATTCATGACCCACTGAATAAATAGTTTAGTATTGGTGTATTTTGCCTGAGTATCTTTATTTTGAACGTTGGACCATAATATTGTTTCATCATCTTTTTTATCTCGTGCTTTTCACGGTGTTTATAATTCAGGTCGGTGTTTTTATTATCTCGAGCTTTCCTCTTTTCACGGTGTTTATACTTCAGGTCGGTGTTTTTATTATCTCGAGCTTTTCACGGTGTTTATACTTCAGGTCGGTGTTTTTATTATCTCGAGCTTTCCTTTTTCACGGTGTTTATAATTCAGGTCAGTGTTTTTATTATCTCGAGCTTTCCTCACGGTGTTTATACTTCAGGTCGGTGTTTTTATTATCTCGAGCTTTCCTCTTTTCACGGTGTTTATACTTCAGGTCGGTGTTTTTATTATCTCGAGCTTTCCTCTTTTCACGGTGTTTATACTTCAGGTCGGTGTTTTTATTATCTCGAGCTTTCCTCTTTTTACGGTGTTTATACTTCAGGTCAGTGTTTTTATTATCTCGAGCTTTTCACGGTGTTTATACTTCAGGGTCAGTGTTTTTATTATCTCGAGCTTTTCACGGTGTTTATACTTCAGGTCGGTGTTTTTATTATCTCGAGGTCTCCTCTTTTCACGGTGTTTATACTTCAGGTCAGTGTTTTTATTATCTCGAGCTTTTCACGGTGTTTATACTTCAGGTCGGTGTTTAGATTTTTTCGTAATGCAAGGTCTTCGGTAAGTCGCATAAGCTGTTCCATGGTTATCTTAGGGCAATACACGTTTTTTAAAGATGTGCTCCTGAAGTTTCTGACCATCGATATCTAACCATCTGTAATCACCTGTCACTTCAATGTTGCATGAGTGTAAACTGTTGGAAAAAAATTCAAGATTTAAAGTACACTTTGTAGCCAGTTTCATGTTGTATAGTACCACTTTGTGTTCCGTTTCAAGTTGTATAGTACCACTTTGTGTTCCGTTTCAAGTTGTATGGTACCACTTTGTGTTCCGTTTCAAGTTGTATGGTACCACTTTGTGTTCCGTTTCAAGTTGCATAGTACCACTTTGTGTTCCGTTTCAAGTTGTATGGTACCACTTTGTGTTCCGTTTCAAGTTGTATAGTACCACTTTGTGTTCCGTTTCAAGTTGTATAGTACCACTTTGTGTTCCGTTTCAAGTTTTATAGTACCACTTTATTTTTCGTTTCAAGTTGTATAGTACCACTTTATTTTTCGTTTCAAGTTGTATAGTACCACTTTATTGTCAGTTTCAAGTTGTATGGTACTTGCTTTCTCTATCTCCTATAGCAACAACCCCATTTTTTCTCCATGTTGTACTTGTGCCCCCACTAGCACCTCTAAGTATTGTGATAAGATCTTTGAGGGTTAGATATTCTAATACAAGAGCAGTAAAGTGTTTTATCTTTATTCTGTTTGTCCGGCGTAAGTCACTGGAGCACGTTTTTTGAGTAAATAATGTGTCGTTGATCAGTTGTAAGATTTTTAACAGCGAAGTGATTTAACATCAGACTTCCTATATTTTGACGTTGTTTGATGTGGAAGTGCTACTTTTGTATCTTATGATGCTCCATCGAGACTAACCCCAAATTTATAGTTTATTGAAACACATTACAAACATATACATTAAAAGAAAACATAGCTTCCAACACTACCGCATAAATCATACTTAACTTAAAACGCGTTAATTACGTCACCGGAAACGCCAACAGCCAGCTAAAACTTCTTTGTTTCTTTATGTATCATTATTCAACAAAATAAAACAACTTTAATACTGGTTGCCCTTGTAAGCACCTTCACCTGACCTAACGGTAGTTGCGTCATCTACCAGACGACAAGTTGTTTACCTTTCTAGGCACGGAGATATTTTACCCTAAGGGCTGTGGTGTATGTGTCTTGGTTTAATCAGGGTGTGGTCGTCGAATACTGTATATAATGACAGTTGTGCGCTTTGTACAGAAGTGTTATTTGTTTTCCCGACTCTGTCCCAATCCTTACACAGTAACTTTTCTTTTTGTATGTACTGTTACCTCATGGAATTGTATGATAAAAAAAGTCAGCTATATTTATTCTATTTACAGGCTGGTACGTATGCAGACATTAGTTACGCACCTAATTTATAATACTGTTATCAACATATACTAAAGAAGTCATGCAGGACTCTTGGATAATCTTTGTGCCATAAAAAATAAAAATATCTCATTTACCGAAAAAAAAAACACACGATACACTTTCATCTTTATCTTGCCGACTTACAGTTTCTATAAATGTCCCAAGTATTAGTTTCATGGCTGTACTTTCCACTGTTGCTGACCTAAATAATTCCGGTCAAATTACTTGTATTTCTATTTCGATGACGTCACAAGAGAATGCATGCTCAGTGCCACTATTTGGTTAGAAGAAAGTTAGACTTGTCTCTCTGCCAACTAAAGTGATAAACTGGTCATAAATTCAGACATTTAAACAACATTTTTAAAATTCCTGTTGATAATTTTTATAAGTCAAAATAATTGAAAAATACTGTACTATGGGGTAAAGACTTTAAACAGTACTGTAGTATGAGGTAAAGACTTTAAACACTACTGTAGTATGAGGTAAAGACTTTAAACAGTACTCTAGTATGAGGTAAAGACTTTAAACAGTACTCTAGTATGGGGTAAATACTTTAAACAGTACTCTAGTATGGGGTAAAGACTTTAAACAGTACTCTAGTATAAGGTAAAGACTTTAAACAGTACTCTAGTATGGGGTAAATACTTTAAAGAATACTTTAGTATGAGGTAAAGACTTTAAACAGTACTTTAGTATGGGGTAAAGACTTTAAACAGTACTCTAGTATGGGGTGAATACTTTAAACAGTACTCTAGTGTGGGGTAAATACTTTAAACAGTACTCTAGTATGGGGTGAAGACTTTAAACAGTACTCTAGTATGGGGTAAAGACTTTAAACAGTACTTTAGTATGGAGTAAATACTTTAAACAGTACTCTAGTATGAGGTAAAGACTTCAAACAGTACTCTAGTATGAGGTAAAGACTTCAAACAGTACTCTAGTATGGGGTGAAGACTTTAAACAGTACTCTAGTATGGGGTAAAGACTTTAAACAGTACTCTAGTATGGGGTAAAGACTTTAAACAGTACTCTAGTATGGGGTAAATACTTTAAACAGTACTCTACTATAAGGCAAAGACTTTAAACAATATCTACTATGGGACAAAGACTTTAAACAATACTCCACTATGGGACAAATACTTTAAGCAATACTCGACTATGGGACAAAGACTTTAAACAGTACTCTACTATGGGACAAAGACTTTAAACAATACTCTACTATGGGACAAAGACTTTAAACAATACTCTACTATTGGACAAAGACTTTAAACAATACTCTACTATGGGACAAAGACTTCGAACAATACTCTACTATTGGACAAAGACTTTAAACAATACTCTACTATAAGGCAAAGACTTTAAACAATACTCTACTATGGGACAAAGATTTTAAACAATACTCTACTATGGGACAAAGACTTTAAACAATACTCTACTATGGGACAAAGACTTTAAACAATACTCTACTATGGGACAAAGACTTTAAACAATACTCGACTATGGGACAAAGACTTTAAACAATACTTGACTATAGGGCAAAGACTCTGAACAATATCCCACTATGGGACAAAGACTTTAAACAATACTCTACTATGGGACAAAGACTTTGAGCAATACTCGACTATGGGACAAAGACTTTAAACAATACTCGACTATAGGGCAAATACTTCGAACAATACTCGACTATAGGGCAAAGACTTTGAACAATACTCCATTATGGGACAAAGACTTTGAACAATACTCGCCTATAGGACAAAGACTTTAAACAATACTCGCCTATAGGACAAAGACTTTGAACAATACTCGCCTATAGGGCAAATACTTTAAGCAATACTCGCCTATAGGACAAAGACTTTGAACAATACTCGCCTATAGGACAAAGACTTTGAACAATACTCGCCTATAGGACAAAGACTTTGAACAATACTCTACTATAGGGCAAATACTTTGAACAATACTCTACTATAGGGCAAATACTTTAAACAATACTCTACTATTGGACAAAGACTTTAAACAGTACTCTACTATTGGACAAAGACTTCGAACAGTACTCTACTATTGGACAAAGACTTTAAACAGTACTCGCCTATTGGACAAAGACATACTGTATATCAGCTATTTAGTAACTCATTCTATTTGAACACTAATAGAAAAATCTGTCTGAACTAAAACAATTAGAGAGTGCTGTCCGTCATTTGCTTCGATTCTGTGCTGGCAACCAATAAAGTTATTTTAAACAAAAGTGTCGGGCATGACTTAGTTGTTAGCGTACCGGGTTACGAATCGGGAGGTCCAAGGTTTGAGCAGCGATCTACTATTTAACATTCTTTGCATGTTTAGTCAATCCCGCTGGGCAGAAATTTTTCATAAGTTACCTTCCCTTTAATCCTTTGGAGGGATCTTGAAGTAGTCCAAATGTCGCCTGGTATGCTATTCGGGGTGAAAAGGTCAAAACCTAGTGTGAAACGTAACTCTGCTCTAAAGTACCATTCTTCATGCCAGGTGATATATAACAACAGTCTTATCATTACTATTCCTCACGCCCTCCAGTAGCTCAGAAGTAACCCTCTGGAGTTATCACGGTAAAAATCGGGCTTCGATACCCGTGGTGGGCACAGCACAAATGGCCCAAACAGCAACAAACCAACTATTCGTCAAACAATACTTAAATACAAAAATATCACCATTACTACATTATGATATCACAGTTTATGGCAAGCGACAGAATCCAGACTCATGGACTACTTGTCTGATATAATTGCGGATTTTTACCTTCGCTTATATAGCGCACCCATGGCCCAAAAGTGCGGAGCGGGTTTTGGTGGCAATAGAATGCTGTCCATAAGCCCGTGGATCCACTATTCGGATACGCTATATTCTAAGTCAAGAAGTTTGTTTGTTTGTTTTCAATTTCGCGCATAGCTACACGAGGGCTATCTGCGCTAGCCGTCCCTAATTTAGCAGTGTAAGACTAGAGGGAAGGCAGCTAGTCATCACCACCCACCGCCAACTCTTGGGCTACTCCTGTACCAACGAATAGTGGGATTGACCGTCACATTATAACGCCCCCACGGCTGAAAGGGCGAGCATGTGACGGGGATTCGAACCCACGACCCTCAGATTGCGAGTCGAGCGCCCTAACCACCTGGCCATGCCGGGCCCAAGTCAAGAAGAAGTGAGGAAAAGTTTGGGAAAGCACCATAAAAATCACTGAAGGAAAATCATACTTGTCCTCTGACATCTTACTAAAACAACTTGACTCACAAGATCCGCCAGTTATACATCATTCAAACTTGAATTACATGAACCTATAATCACTAATTATCTAAATATGACAAACAAGAATGTGCAATCCATTGTAATCATGATATGGGCTAAAATGTGCCTCCAGTAGCTCAGGGGTAAGCTAATTATCTAAATATGACAAACAAGAATGTGCAATCCATTGTAATCATGATATGGGCTAAAATGTGCCTCCAGTAGCTCAGGGGTAAGCTAATTATCTAAATATGACAAACTAGAATGTGCAATCCATTGTAATCATGATATGGGCTAAAATTTGCCTCCAGTAGCTCAGGGGTAAGCCTAAAAAATCGGGTTCTGATATCCGTAGTGAGCAGAGCTTTGGGCTTAATAACTATCAAACCAAACCAGCCAACGCTTAAAATAATTGCTTCAGGTTTAAAACAAACATAACAACGAAGATTGATTCCTGTTGGTCAACAATTAAAGAATAATAAGTCCTTAAGATTGTTTTTTCCATAATAATGAAAACCCGAACTTTTAATGACCATAACATTCTGTTTTTCTAAAAGAATCTGACAATTTTTTTTTTTCAGAGTAAAACTTAATATCATATGAAGATATGAAATTTGTCTTAGGAAAGTTTTCTCTACCGTTGGCGTCAAAAACTATTTCTACACAACAATAATACAAGAAAAATAAACAACAAAACATACAGACAAAGCATGAAAATATTTTAGGAATACACACGCATATGAATTTGATCGATAAATCTGTACAAGTTAGAAATGTCAAGGTTTCAGTTTCCGTCTTTTTGTAATTCTTATGAATATTTTACTGACATGAATACATGAAAATCTTACGGGATTTTAGTCTGTGTTGAAGTGAAACATCAAAAAAGGAAGCTGGTGGTTTAGTGACTCTTTAACTGCTGTGATCGTCTTCTGGCAGGAGAGGCTTAGCCATAAGTTTGAATAGTGAACTATCAAACTAACAAGTAAAAGTAGCGCCATCTTTGAAACTGAAAACAATATTTTCACGAAATATCCGTTTTTGTATGAATATTTCATTTTAAATTACCTTTTGACTTATATACAAGCATCAGAAAAAGCCTATCTTAATCAGTTCGTGACCTTTCCATTGCAACTATAAAATAATTGTTTTTCGTGAATGTTTCAATCTAATTAATCAGAAAAGTATTGCACATACATTAGAAAAGGCCTAGCTGAATTAGTTCGTGAGTCCGCCGTTACGATTGTGACATAACTCCATGGGTAATGATGTCCATATAGTTTCTGAGATTTCATAACGACTTAATGTATATTTTAGTTATGTTTGTTTTATTTAAGACACGTTTATCTATGTTTAATACACGAGTACGACGTATTAACTCGTCCGTGTATTCTAACTGACAGACGAGAAGACAGGAGGCAGGACAATGCTTCCTACAGTGAGACTTCTGAGCTATATTTTGAATGTTTGCACGTGAGACACTTTCTATTCTAATTGGTCACGAGGTGCACGACATGAGAATCGTGATCTAGGTTTTAGAGATTATAAACTAAGATGGTGTTGGTCCGTTACTTCACGCGCTGGATCTTAGGGAAGAAAGTCTTATCTTGTGTTTCATTTGTCGTCTGCTTTTGTTTCGCCACCACCTGGAGCAGGCGTTGTAAATACGCTCGCTTTTCTCTCTCACAAATATTAGTCTATTATTATTCCAAACAGCAGTTCGGAGGAATGCAGGGATTTTTTTGTTGTTATTGTTGTTGTTTCGAATCGAAAGTTACGTACAACCTAATTTCACTGACAAGTAAAACGTGTATTCCATTGTTTGTCCACGTTGGTATCTGGGAAAACCTGAACTCTCTTGTTTCATTCTTACTCTTAAGAATCTATAAATTACTCGTGAGAAATATGGGTCAGTTGGATGTTACAACTGTTCTGGTAATTGTATCTATTCTCTCGTGTAAATGTTAGTAAAAATATTTTACATGCGAGAAGTTTTGAATGTGGGTCAGTTGGATGTTACAACTGTTCTGGTAATTGTATCTTTCCTCTCGTGTAAATATTAGTAAAAATATTTTACATGCGAGAAGTTTTGAATGTGGGTCAGTTGGATGTTACAACTGTTCTGGTAATTGTATCTTCCCTCTCGTGTAAATGTTAGTAAAATATTTTACATGCGAGAAGTTTTGAATGTGGGTCAGTTGGATGTTACAACTGTTCTGGTAATTGTATCTTTCCT
>NW_013669149.1:118110-120284 GCF_000517525.1 Limulus polyphemus
TGGTGGAAGGAGATCCTTTAATCTCTGACTACAGGTGAAAAGAGATCCTTTAATCTCTGAGTTCGGGTGAAAGGAGATCCTTTAATCTCTAACTACGGGTGAAAAGAAATCCTTTAATCGCTGTCTATGGGTGGCAATAAATCCTTTAATCTCTGACTACAGGTGAAAGGAGATCCTTTAATCTCTGACTACTGGTGAAAGGAGATCATTTAATCTCTGACTACAGGTGAAAAGAGATCCTTTAATATCTGACTACTGGTGAAAGGAGATCCTTTAATCTCTGACTACAGGTGAAAAGAGATCCTTTAATCTCTGACTACAAGTGAAAAGAAGTTCTTTAATCGCTGACTACTATATAGAACTTTGTACTACACCTGAACTCTTGAACTATATAGAACTTTGTACTACACCTGAACTCTTGAACTATGTAGAACTTAGTATTACACCTGAACTCTTGAACTATATAGAACTTTGTATTACACCTGAACTCTTGAACTATATAGAACTTTGTATTACACCTGAACTCTTGAACTATATAGAACTTTGTATTACACCTGAACTCTTGAACTATATAGAACTTTGTATTACACCTGAACTCTTGAACTATATAGAACTTTGTATTACACCTGAACTCTTGAACTATATAGAACTTTGTATTACACCTGAACTCTTGAACTATATAGAACTTTGTACTACACCTGAACTCTTGAACTATGTAGAACTTTGTATTACACCTGAGCTCTTGAACTATATAGAACTTTGTATTACACCTGAACTCTTGAACTATGTAGAACTTTGTATTACACCTGAGCTCTTGAACTATATAGAACTTTGTATTACACCTGAACTCTTGAACTATGTAGAACTTTGTATTACACCTGAACTCTTGAACTATATAGAACTTTGTATTACACCTGAACTCTTGAACTATATATGATGCAAATCTTAGTAAAAATATTTTACATGCGAGAAGTTTTGAATGTGGGTCAGTATGGGGTATTTGGACCTTCCAGAAAGATATCTACAACAAGTCGTACCACAACCGTGGTAAGCAAATCACAACATCTTGTAACAGATGAAAATCCATAATAATGTATGCAATATATTCAATAAATATTTCCGTTTGGAAAAGCAACACAAGTCATATTTACACAAGTTGTTTTCACAACGTATCGCATAACTCAAGCAACTGGATGATTCCATACGAAGACACCGAACACAGAGTCTGTGGATTTATGTGCGATCGGACTGTGAAAATGGGCACTAGGATACCGTCGTCCTCATACATTTGATAGACTATGGATAATTTACAAGGAGGAGTTGTGTGCTTTGGACTTTACGGAGCCTTTTTGAAATGGAAATTACTCTTTGTGGCTGTGTCAAGATACAGATGCACGGCCGTCAGATAAAGCCTGACTGTAACGACGTGGTGAGGCTAAAAATCCTTTTATTATGACATACTCAACCTTTGTATAAACATCACACTGTTAACGAACTTACATATAACTAAATCAACCAAATACACTGACACTTGAGAATTTTTTAGTTACCATAGCTTGGAGCTTCAAACGTAAGTTCGAAAACTCGCTTTATCGACTTTTAAGTTTGTTTTTTTAGATTGAAATGATTAATCTGGGCGCAAGAAGTAAGTCTGGGTCAAACCAGGTGTACCAATGTCTACGATATGAAATAACAGTCCTTATACCTTTTATAGAATTACTTATCTCTGTTGGACGTACTTGCGAGGGGCAGCCACCCCCCACCCGCTCTGTTCTACATTCTCAACAAATCTTGAGTAAAGCCTGTTTGAAAATAATTAATCAAGCTCGACAGAACAGGTGAGTATCATAGGCTTGACCAGTAATTTAGGGGTTTTCTATCGTAGATTCAAAGATAAATCTTACAGAAGTTTTAATCTGTAGGATGTGAGGAGTACACCCTCTTGTGTTGGAGAATGAGGACATTTTACTTAATTTCTGGACTCCGTGCTTTACATGGAGAATACCAGGTTATAGCTTTAATATCGCTATAATTTGATGATCTCATAAAAAAATACGAGGAAAGATACAATTACCAGAACAGTTGTAACATCCAACTGACCCACATTCAAAACTTCTCGCATGTAAAATATTTTTACTAACATTTACACGATATTTTTACTAAAACTTACACGA
>NW_013669149.1:121246-124052 GCF_000517525.1 Limulus polyphemus
CCACCAGTAGTCAGAGATTAAAGGATCTCCTTCCACCAGTAGTCAGAGATTAAAGGATTTATTTCCACCCATAGACAGCGATTAAAGGATTTCTTTTCACCCGAACTCAGAGATTAAAGGATTTCTTTTTCAGCCGTACTCAGAGATTAAAGGATTTCTTTTCACCCGTAGTTAGAGATTAAAGGATCTCCTTTCACCCGAACTCAGAGATTAAAGGATCTCCTTCCACCAGTAGTCAGAGATTAAAGGATTTCTTGCCACAAGTAGTCAGAGATTAAAGGATCTCCTTTCACCTGTAGTCAGCGATTAAAGGATATCTTTTCACCCGTACTCAGAGATTAAAGGATCTCCTTTCACCAGTAGTCAGAGATTAAAGGATCTCCTTCCACCAGTAGTCAGAGATTAAAGGATCTCCTTTCACCAGTAATCAGAGATTAAATGATCTCCTTTCACCAGTAGTCAGAGATTAAAGGATCTCCTTTCACCAGTAGTCAGAGATTAAAGGATCTCCTTTTACCAGTAGTCAGAGATTAAAGGATTTCTTTTCACCCGTAAAAAGAAAACAAAAAATAGGCTTCTTGTAGTGTTTTACTAACCACAGTGGACTTGTTTTTATATAAGGTTTCAAGATTATGTAGCATTGCTGCTATTAATTTATTCTTCTGGATTATTCCGTAGACAAGCTATTTAAATACGAAGTTCAGTCTATCATTCGGGTTCACCAGGTGCGTTTGTTTTCTGAAGCAGGCCTTAATTAGAATACTTTGAGCATTTTAATAAAAATGTTACTTCTTTTTACCACATTACTGTAATGTTACTACTTTTTTACCACATTACCGTAATGTTACTACTTTTTACCACATTACAATGATATTAATATCATTATAAAGTAGTGACATTAATATCATTATAAAGTATTGATATTAATATCGTCACAAAGTAGTGATATTAATATCGTCATAAAGTAGTGATATTGATATCGTCATAGAGTAATCATATTGATATAATTATAAAGTAGTGATATTAATATCATCATAAAGTAGTGACATTACATTATAAAGTAGTGACATTAATATCATTATAAAGTAGTGATATTAATATCGTTATAAAGTAGTGACATTAATATCATTATAAAGTATTGACATTAATATCGTCATAAAGTAGTGATATTAATATCGTCATAGAGTAGTCATATTGATATAATTATAAAGTAGTGATATTAATATCATCATAAAGTAGTGACATTAATATCATCATAAAGTTGATATTAATGTCACTACTTTATAACGATATTAATATCACTACTTTATAATGATATTAATGTCACTACTTTATAATGATATTAATATCACTTCTTTATAATGATATTTGTCCTTATTTTGGCGGATTTACTTCACTCTACCTACATTATCAGTTTGTAAATTAAACATTGTTTGTATGTTGCCGACGTCACAGTGAGATATGCTAAACACAATCCGCTGATATTTCCCCCATGGGAAAATAGTAAGTGTGACGTCATAATCATCTAACAACAAATAATACTTCAGAGAATTGGCGAAATCTGTATGAAACAGCGAAATTAAAATTTAATTACAAAAGCTTCTAAGCCTGATTCGTAGAAGTACAAAAAATCCCGTGTTTTTCTGCAACCAATGAATGTTATTTGAAGGTCAAACTAGATTTAATATAGAGTGTAGTTAAACTGGTCCAGACACTATATTAGTACTTACAGTTGCTAAAAGCTGAAAAGTTTATGTATCCTTGTTGCTGAGTGATAATAATTGAACAAACTTGCACGGTATACACTCTAGTTATTGACTAAAACTCAGCTTGTTGTTGTCTTGTTTTATTTGTAACAAGGTTTATATATAACTTAATCATTACTGTATAAAGACTGCATTCTTCTGGTTTCTCTCAAACAAACAAGGGAAGTTCATCAACAAGAGGGAGATGAAGGTGGAACAGTTATTAGGGGTAGATATTAATGAACCTACAAAGTCTTTATGGTCCACTGAAAGTACGTGTGTTCTAGTTTCCTGGGCTATAAAAACAAACCAGATAATCAATCCATTGCTGTTGCCTGGCTACGTAGCTCCGGAAACAGAGCACCGTGTACACTGTAACTTAAGAAGTAGAACAATAAGCATACTATGCCAGGTAACTGCTGGTACCGAAGTTCACTTTAATATTTCGTAAGTTCCCACACACACACAAAAAAAAGTCAAGCAAAACTTAGACCAAAAACAAATTATATCTTATCTACTCCAGTTTATACTGTAAGTGGGATATTTATTTTATCATATTATAGTTTATTCTAAGGTTATAATACTTAATATTATCATACCTACTGCAACCAATTATAATAGTATGATCTATAATATTATCGTATTGTAGCTTATTCTAAGGTTATAATACTTGACATTATCACACATGTAAGTGATGTAATACATCTGTCTGTTCCACTTGTAGGGTTGATGTAAGTGATGTAAAACATCTGTTTGTTCCACTTGTAGTGTTGATGTAAGTGATGTAATACATCTGTCTGTTATCACTTACATCAACACTACAAGTGGAACAGACAGATGTTTTACATCACTTACATCAACCCTACAAGTGGAACAAAGAGATGTATTACATCACTTACATCAACCCTACAAGTGGAACAAAGAGATGTATTACATCACTTACATCAACCCTACAAGTGGAACAAACAGATGTTTTACTTTTACATCACTTACATCAACCCTACAAGTGGAACAGACCCATCTGTTTGTTCCACTTGTAGGGTTGATGTAAGTGATGTAAA
>NW_013669149.1:124792-128322 GCF_000517525.1 Limulus polyphemus
AAACCATACTAAATATAATAATCTGTTGTTTATTGACTCTATGACTACTTTCAAACCATACTAAATATAATAATCTGTTGTTTATTGACTCTATGACTACTTTCAAACCATAGTAAATATAATAAGCTGTTGTTTATTGACTCCATGACTACTTTCAAACCATATTAAATATAATAATCTGTTGTTTATTGACTCCATGACTACTTTCAAACCATATTAAATATAATAATCTGTTGTTTATTGACTCCATGACTACTTTCAAGCCATAGTAAATATAATAATCTGTTGTTTGTTTACCTAATTCAGAAGTACTTGTACTTTATTGGTCTGCTTGTAAAATAACACTGTTAATGATAAACTACAGCCCTCAATAGTTTGGTCCTATTTCAGTGTTAATACTAACGTTGTGTTTATACCTGGTTTATCACATCCTTCTACAGAAATAATAATAAAGCAGACCACAATAGAATCAGTTTAGACCAACACATTATTTCAAATCTACAAATATTTTTCAATTTATAAAACAATTTTATTTTCATAGTTATTATACACACTAAAGGAGTAATAATATATATAAATAAATTCAGATTTACAAGCAATATCGTAAAAATTGAGATAATGAAAATGATTACAGATATTACCTGGATATCCTTACAACTAGAAATGCAACAAAGAATAACTTAAACAACCGCCAATTGTTTTGTATTTTTATTTGAAGAGGATGACGTTTCGATCTAGTGCTCTTTGTCAGATGGTACAGCTTACAACAAAAGGCGCATGCGCAGAATTTAATAATTGTCTATGTAACATTTTGAATGTTGAGCATGAAATATCTCTGCAAAATTACATGTTATACATAATAATGGTTAGAGACGGCTTGAATGGGTACCTGGTAGTACCTGATGATGACAAAACCTTGTCGAAACGTTGTACATTTGCTGTAATGTTAAACTTATATTAAAGTTTTTCTTCATTACCCATTCAAGCCGTCTCCAACCATTATTAGTCTCAAAGTGGGTTCCTCGTTATCGACTCTTATACATAATATTACAAGTCAGGAAAACATTGGAAAAACAAGCCGCCGACTCGGTGATCGAGCACGAGAGCATCTAAGCCATATTGAACTGTAGAACCAAGATACACATATAGGTAAACATTTAACTATCAACAACCATACAGTTGATGACTTTTCAATTCTCGGACTCATTAGTGGTCCAATAGATATTCACAAAAGAGAAGAACTGGAGAGGAGATTAATCTATAATCTGGGGACCCTACAACCATCTGGTTGGAAAGAAAATCGTTCATTTAAACCAGATGGTTGTAGGATCTCCGTGAAAGAAAATTGTTCATTAAAACCAGATGGTTGTAGGATCTCCATGAAAGAAAATCGTTCATTTTGTAGATTCTCATCTGGGACCCTACAACCCCCTGGTTTAAATGAACAATTTTCTTTCATGGAGATCCTACAACCATCTGGTTTTAATGAACGATTTTCTTTCATGGAGATCCTACAACCATCTGGTTTTAATGAACGATTTTCTTTGCTGTAGATTCTCATCTGGGATCCTACAACCGTCTGGTTTAAATGAACAATTTCTTTTCTGTACATTCTAATTTTTTCCATAATTTATTTTAATTTTAATTACAGCCGTGTCCTGATTCTGCTCCCCAGTTTTATAGTGAAATATTTACAGCCGTGTCCTGATTCTGCTCCCCAGTTTTATAGTGAAATATTTACAGCCGTGTCCTGATTCTGCTCCCCAGTTTTATAGTGAAATATTTACAGCCGTGTCCTGATTCTGCTCCCCAGTTTTATAGTGAAATATTTACAGCCGTGTCCTGCTTCTGCTCCCCAGTTTTGTTCTGGTTTTTAGGTCCGATTTTGTTGGACTCTTGAGGTGGGAGTCAGGTACACCTTTTTATTGCTGTATCAGATATTTCAGATTTCGTGTTTAATTTGTTTTTTGTTTTTCTATGATGATTTTTGTTGTTTAAAACTTCTGCTTGTTGGTATTGTAGTTTGGTCGAGTTTACCACCGCAAGATGTCTCCACGGGGTCCGCGCTAACGATGTTGTGTCCACGCTGCTGAGGTTATATTTACTTCACATAGAATTTTTCCGGTGATACTTCCCACAATACTAGATTTATATTCTTAGCGTCCGTAAATGTTGCCTTTTTTTTTAAGGCTTGTCCAAAGTATCATTGGAGTAATAATGTAATATACAGAAACATATTTTAATACACATAAAACAAGACATTTTAAAATAAAATATATCAGACAAATTCTGTAATGGCTAGCACTAAGTACTATTATTTATTTTATTTAATGGCGAGAGGTACTTATCATTTTGCCCATCATGTATGATATACTTCTCTAAGTTGCTCATCAGATCGTTTTAGTTTATATTTTTCTTATAGTTTTCAAGGAGTCTGTTAGATAACAGAGGGAAGAAGGTTAAGTATCTTGTACGGGGGAAATTTTTAGGCTTATGTGTTCTGTATAGTGTTTTGGGCCCAATCACGACATTTAAAATTTTTCACCACCAGGTGGCGCATAATCTGAAACTCAGAGTTCGTTAGACTCATCGAAACCGTGCGTGGCCCTGTTAGTTAGTGTGCCTGGACTGTGCAACCGAAGTTTCGTGTTTCGCGATTTCTTTGCTCCAGAAAAGCGTTTCGCTCTTTGGGGCTATAGTTGCGTTATAAAAGTGGCAGTCAAATCCCACTGTTCTCGTAGACAAGATTATCTTAAGAGTTGGTGACGGGTGCTGTTCACTAAATGCCTTCCCTCTAGTCTATCGGCCGTAAACAGATAGCTTTTGTGTAGCTTTTCATGAAGTTATGAAACAAAAAAACCATAAAAAAAATATTTGAAGAACCAGACCCTAAATAAATCAAAATAAGTTTAACTAGTGGCAGTAAAATATTTGGGTGAATCTTGTTAAAAAAAAAATTGTTTCACTTCAATAAATCAACGAGATATCCAAACTAAAACCCTCATAGCTAGGTTTTCTTAAAGAAATTTGCTCATTTAGTGAAAGCGAAGCCTGGTGGCCAATTAGTGAAGTTGTGTTAGGTGGTTTCATTTTACGAATACTAGCCGAGGGTACAGAACTTGTGTAAAGGACAAGGTAGGTAATGTCCCCCCTTCACACTTTCTTTTTGTAATTAAACCCATAATGACCTGATTAGATGTTGGTTGTATACCCTGCTTTATGGAACGTAATAATTGACTCAATTAACTGATTAACTACTTGTGTCTTTAAATTCAAAACCAAATGTCTATAAAAAAAATGTGGAAATGTGTCTTATCAGAAGTTGTTTTTATCCCCCTTTTTTGGACAATAATCCCAAAACAAGGTAGCCAATGTACACCGTCGGATATTATCATACCAGCCAACTCTGGGTAATGGATGCTAACACACTCGTATAATATACCATCTTTATAGTGTTACGTCTCTGTTCGTTAGTTAATTTTCCGTAAATTCGTTTCGACGAAACTTTAGCGACACAAGTCCTTTCTTAA
>NW_013669149.1:128880-130710 GCF_000517525.1 Limulus polyphemus
ACATTCTTGAAGGAACAGGATATTTCTAGAAACGTGGCGTGACACTAGTCACGTGACCTCGCTGACGCAACAATAGCAAGAAAAGACTTGAATTTGTTTTAAATAATCGAATAATGTTTCCGTTTCTACAGAAATGCATCTATTAGCAATTCAAAGTAAGTTAAAAGAGTTTTGAACATAAAAAATAATATATATATATATACTTGTATTCCTCTGGACGACGAAACGTAACCCTTAAGGTGGACATAACAAATAAAACCGTTTTTGTCGCTCACTATCTGTACAATTTATTTTTATATTCTTCGACAGATACACATTTATCGTGAATGGATAGAACATTTTAAACAAGTACACTTTAAATAGCTTTTAAGATTTTCAGAAATTTGTAACACAAAATATCAAGTAGTGATTTTAAAATCGCTCTAAGTTATGTATCAACGTTTCGGCCAAACGAGACCCAACGGAAACATTGACCACATAATTCTGTTTCTTTTGCAACAGTTTGAACCGTTTGTTTGTACTATCATATTTTATTAAGTCGTAATCGCTTTTATTTGTTGCCCCCCCCCCCCGGTGGCTCAGCGGTATATCCTTGGGTTTATAACGCTAAAAATCGAATTTCGATACCCATGATGAGACAGATCACAGATTTTGTAGCTTTGCGCTTAACACCAAATAGATTAAAGTAATCTTGCTTATCATTCAATTCAAAAAACTAGTCCTAACAAAACAAACTAGTTTACAGTTGTTTCCATATCAAAGTTCATTTCTACACTCAGTCATTCTTTTTGAGTTTTATATAATAAAATATTAACTTGTCTCTAGATGTAGAACAAAAAGACTTCTAAACGCCTGCTCGGAAGACAAAGGGTCAGAAAACTGTCAAAGAGTGTATTGCCGTGTTTCAAAATTTGTGAATTATTTTATTACTCATGGTTTCTGAAAGATCTATTTCACACAGCCAAATAGGTAACTTTACGTGTTTAAACACATAGTGCTAAAAGCTGCAGGACATCAAGTCTAACCTGTTTGTTTTAAACAAAAAAGGAAACACTTCTAAGACAAACAGGTTTTCAAACCAAATATTCTCTCGGTAATCTTTTGATATCTAGCGGGCACACGTTGGAACTATGTAAGAATAGATTTAACACCATACACGTGCTCGTGTTTTAATACATTCTTAAAGTATTGAAATACAATATATTATACTAAATAATAATAGTGACAAAACTCGAAGGAGGAAACCGCTTTTTTTGTCTATTTGAAATAAACAAACTGGAAAAATATTTAAATACGAGAAGTGGAAGAACAACTGATTTTACAGTTCTGTTTTTACGGTTGAAACATCTGTTCTGTGGGGGAAGAGATTAACAAACAATAGAGGCGATGTGTTTTTCTTTAACAATCTATTGTTGCCTACAAATTACTGTGTTGGCCCGTTTAATAATGTCGGTATATACTCTAATGATTGTTTACAACAGTGACTGTAAAACGTTATCGTTCATAAGCAGGACAGATAAATCAATATGAACCCCTGCAAGTACAACGCTGCTACTCAACAGAAAAGGGTTCTGTAAACAAATAGTGAATAAAACTACTTGTAGAACACTGACACTGAAGAAACGTTCTGTAAACAAACAGTTAATAAAACTACTTGTAGACCACTGACACTGAAGAAACGTTCTGTAAACAAACAGTTAATAAAACTACTTGTAGACCACTGACACTGAAGAAACGTTCTGTAAACGAACAGTTAATAAAACTACTTGTAAAACACTGACACTGAAGAAACGTTCTGTAAACGAACAGTTAATAAAACTACTTGTAGAC
>NW_013669149.1:131494-132547 GCF_000517525.1 Limulus polyphemus
GTAAAAACCCTTGCTTTTGAATACTGTCACTTAACAAAAAAATTGTTGTAAACATACAAATAAAATTAGAATTTTTTACCTGAACGGTAAAACCTGCCTTATGCACATATAAACTAAACGGAAACCCCTAAAATTCAAGTACAGCTATCACCAATTTAAACTACTGCCGATAGTGAGCTTTGTCTGGCTATTTTTAACCGAAGTGACAGTAACTTTTATTACACACAAACAGCTTAATGTCTTGAGTTTGTTCAGTACATTTCCTCTCAAACACCGGATCCATCGAGTCACAATTCGACACACTAATTACTCTCGGCCCAAAGATACGGATCAGAATCCTTCACAAGTGTAATATTACCACTGAACACAAAAAAATATTGTAAACATAGAAATAAGGGCTTCCTACTGGTAGATCAACACACTCAATAAAAGTTGTGTCGTAGGCATAAAAATCGCGAGGAAATCAAATGTGTCTCTGAAGAGATATATGGAAGGTACTTTAACGCTGATAGAGACAGATACGAAAACAGTAAACATCTAAAAAAAATGTTACACTGTCACTTTTCTCGAATTAAAAATAACAAGAAGTCTTCAAAACCTGTAGACCGTAAAGATTTATGTTTTTTATGTCCATTTTTGCGTTAATGCAATGACGTAGAACGACATATATAGGTTTTTCAAAATATAATTCCAGGTTCTTATATCTAGCGTCTCTAACCACGAATTTACGGAAGTTTAAACTGAACGATTTTACGGTTGACTGAAACAAGTTTACATCGCACCACTCTGCACCATCATCAGATGTAACGGTTATTTTCTGTCTCAAAGAACCAACAAAGCAAACGTTGTGTCTGTTTACAGGGAATCTAGAGGGAGTGATTTTTAACAACCGATTGTTTCTTCTGGCGCAGTCAACTGCAAAGTAAAGTAAAGCTGCTTTTACGATCTGATAAACCTGGAGATCCAATGCAAGCCACAAGTTTAAATTTACAAGTAGAACGAATGGTGTTTTCTAATAATTAGATATGATCCAATCTTGATAAAATATCTTGG
>NW_013669150.1:0-7258 GCF_000517525.1 Limulus polyphemus
TAGGTTACGCTGGTATAAAGAGGGGAATGTAATGTGTAGAGTATATAGTGAGTAATTGATCTGCGGTCGAAGTAAAGACTTGTGTCGTTAAAGTTTCGTTGGAACGAAGTTACGGAAAAATCAATTAACAAACGGAGACGTAACATTATTTCATCTACATCATACTTTTGACTTCTTGATGTTGTTTAGGCTACTAACACTAACAGATACGTCGGAAGCAAGTAAAAACTGAAGGAAGTAAATGTAACCATACTAAAAGACGGAGAAACGAAAAGAACGTTACATGAAAATATGTTTTGTCTCAAAATAAATCTATATCTATAAGGGCGGACAAACATTTGTACAATTTATAAATATAAATTACTTTTGGTTGAAGTTGAAATTATAATTATCATGGCAACTGCTCCAACGAACCCATCAGTGGCTCAGCGGTAATTCTGCAATCCCACGCCACTAAAAAGTAAAAGTTGGGTTTCGATACCCATGGTGGGCAGAGCATATTTAGCCCATTGTGTAGCTTTCAGTGACAGTTTCACCTAACAACAACTAAACCTGTTCCAGTGATGTGTGAAATTAATTTTAGTAAATGCTATGAAAAGCGAATAATATGTATTTTAAGCCTTTATAAAGTAAAATAGCAACTGTTCAATAGCGTTAATATAAACATATTTCGCGGAGTGACACGAGAAAAGTTTTCTTCAGTTTAACCGTCAATTCCTTTTTCGTATTGCGACTAGTAACACCTGCGTGTTTCTCGCTTACCTGAGACGTGATTTGATGCACCGAAACTTTGATTTTCGCTTTTAATTTATAAAAACACTTGGCTTACCTGAGCTCATTTCTTCATACGTAACTTATTACTGGCAAAATCATTTCATTTTCACTTATTATTTTTTTTAAATCATATCCGGGTATCCAAGAGTAACGATTTACGATCCACTTGTTTTCAGAAAAACGTTAAGTAACGCCTCTTAACTTGAAGACTACAACCTGTGAACTGCTTTTGAACTCGGCGCAAAGTCGTCGATAGTCACGTGATTTCCTGTGACGCCTTTGCAATCGGACAAGAGATTTTGTGAGGCAAGAAATAATAGCAGTAACAGCCCTTTTCTATATCCAGTGAAAACCTAGACAATTTTTTCTTTTATTATTCAAGAGATTTATTTATATTCGGTTGAGAAATACCGGTGCAAAATTAAGTGACCAAGATTCCATTTCTATAGTTTAACTATTCATTTGTTCGGTAGTTCTCAATGTAATGTTAAAACCATAGTGTTAATGTGTGTGTAGTTTAAATAAAGAAACGGTTAATAAAGTTTTAGCTTTTTATATTCGAGTTAACACACGCTAAAAATGACATATGAAACACATATGTCTACGATACGATAAAGCCATTTTACGTAATACTGAACATAACTTCTCTGAGCTATAGCAACGCCTAGCTACACTCTTTGTAGAGTTTCATTCTTGGTTCATATCTGAAATTTTTTACAAGCATTTTTACGAAATTCCTGTTTTTTATTATTTATTTAGCAGCTGCTTTTATTTTATTACATTTACTTTTATATTAAATTTTTTATTATTATTTTACTACAAATATACCAACCCAAACTTACTAAAAACAGTCACTTCAAAGGAGTTTACTATATTTCTAGAACAAGGACTGATTATAAATACGGGTGAGCTAGTCAATTGTCTAAGTAAACTTGCAATGAAACATCAAGAAGATAGAAAGTTGTCTTCTAGCAAAGTGAATCAGTCGTTGTTTTTGCATTTCTGAAGATTGAGTTACTTTGGACAAGTAAGTTGGTTTTTACGTTAGTATAGTGCAGTTAGCTTGGCTATAAACGTAGGCCTACAACACGTTACAACAGTGCAAAAGTGTTTAAGGTTGCAGAAACGTCAGAGAAGAAATTAAATAATTATTTATCATTAAGTGAACTGGACGTTCAATTATTTTCACCAGATAATTTAAAAGAGCTCATGAAAGAAAGAACAACGTTAAAACAATAGTATTATATTCAGGAAGTTACACTAAAAATATTATGAAGAGTAACAAACAAGGACAACATTCTGTTTATTCACGGTAAGTACTCTTCAGGCTCTTTTGTGACCTCTCACTGGTTGCTGGGGTAGAAAAACAGGACAAAGCAAAGCATAATGAAATACTGCACCAGGGTCCTCTACAATATTTTACGCTCCTAAGATTTCATATGTCACTGATTATTCCAAATAAGATGTAGAAGGTAGAAAGCCCAAACTCCTGCTAATCATTCACAATCCTAATATTACATATGTCAAGGACTATTCCAAATAAGATATAAAATGGAGAAAACCCCTAACCCATATTAACTTGTGCAGTTGTGTCACTCCTTTAAATGGGCTTACCCCGACCCCATGGAATAGATTTTCATTAAATTCTGATCAAAACAAGCTACCAGCAATGAATTTAGTTAAATTAATATATCATACTTTCTTCTTATGATTATAATAAATTAATTCATTAGGTAGAAATTCTCGTTCAATAATATGTTAGGCCAAACTAAACCAGGGTTAAATTTCTATGGTATAACCTTGTAGTATGTAACTTTTATCTAAAAAAAAAGAATTAGTGTACGCTTATTTTCTATATCGTACTTTTGATCTGTTGCTTAGCAGACTTCCATTATAGAAATGATCTATGTATTTGCTAGCTCTTTAATCGTTCAAATTGCGTCGGTAGTAACATTATATTTCAAAATACTCTTCTAGGATACAAGGTACAGGAATACTTAAAGTATTTTGTAATGTAATTTATACATAAAATACATTTCTTCAATTTTCACATAAATAGCCACGTACAATGTTTCTTAATTCGAGTATCGAAAAGCTCGAGTTCTGGGTTTTATCTAAGTTTTTCGGCATTTAATGTGATATTTTGCATCGATATATATTTTCTTCTTTTTATGATGTATGGTATGGACTACGTTGCTGCAATACATTGAAAAATATGTTTACATCTAAGTTTTGTCACTTAACCTGCACCGACTTGTCTAGAAAAATTAAAAATACAATTATTAAGAAGAAACAACTTGTACAAAACTATATATATATATGCCCCCCAGTGGCACAGCGGTATGTCTGCGGACTTACAACGCTAGAATCCGGGTTTCGATACCCGTGGTGGGCAGAGCACAGATAGCCCTTGTGTAGCTTTGTGCATAATTAAAAACAAACAAACAAACAAACAAATATATATATATTGGGCAATAAACTACTAGGTAGGGGATTCTCCATATGACTCGAAGGCGTATTGTATAAGCTTATCGTAAGGCTTTTTTAGTAACATTCTTGACTAATAACGTAGTAGTGTTTTTATTCTGAAATGGAGTGGTGTTTTTGAATTTTACATTTTGCTTTATTTAGAAGTTACTACAGTAGAACACGAGCTACAACCAAATTACAGCTAGATGACAAAGATATTTTACAGACGCCATTATACCCAACTATAGTAATTCTACTTGACTAACACCTGAACTCGTCGTATGATCTGATTCACACATCCAATCAGAACTGTAGGTGTGATATTCAGGTCCACTGATATCCAGCAAACAATTTTTAACATATCTGCAAAACTCCAGGTTCAAGTAACGTCATACAGAGAATTCTGAATTACCACTCAAATTCAGACAAAACTGTGTGGTACACAAAAATCCAATACTGCATGTGTCACCAACTATTCCAAATAAAATTTAAGGAGGGAAAAACTCCTAACTCATACCAATTTGTACAAGTATTTGTGCCACCCCTTTAGATGGGATTGCCCTTCCCCAGGGTGGACAGACACATGGCCAAAGTGATATATGTTTTTATCCATTTGCGTATGCAACATTACATAATTTTATAACCTATTGACATTTAGTGTAATCAGAATTTCATACTACATGCAGGACACCTGTAGAAAAACTTACCTGAATATATTTGACTAAAAATATATTCTAGTTGTGAAAGGCTGAAATTAATGACTATTTCAGTTGTTACACAGGAACAGCTAGGTTTTTACAGGTCTTTCTTCCGGGTGGCCTGGCACGGCCAGGGAGTTAGAGTGCTTGACTCCCAATCTGAGGGTTGCGGGTTCGTATCTCCGTTCCACCAAACATGCTCACCCTTTCAGCTGTGGGGGCGTTATAATGTTACGGTCAATCCCATTATTCGTTGGTAAAAGAGTAGCCCAAGAGTTGGCGGTGGGTGTTGATGACTAGCTGCTTTCCCTCTAGTCTTTCACTGCTAAATTAGGGACGGCTAGCCCTCATGTAGCTTTGCACAAAATTCATAACAAAACCAAACAAAATTCTGGCGGGCGTTTATTTATAAAATGGCATTGTGAAACACGCGTGTAAAATGTAAAGATTTATCTATGTTCATTACATGCTCTATTTAACCAACTGAAAAAAAAATCCAAACATGACGATAGCTTCTCCATTTTTTTCAGTGAAATCCACCAAGTGCGACGAATTTTAAATTACAGTGTTTCAGACTTTAAGTGTGACAATATATAAAGTTTGGATTATTCGGCCTGCAGTATACATTTACACGTGACCTCAGTCTAATATACACTCAAGCTTCTACTTTTATGGTTTGAATGTTCACGTACTACTGATCAAGAGTTTAAGAAGATTCATTAATAACGAAGTTTATAATCCAGATTTTCACATTACTTCTACAGCTACGTAGGATTGGTTTCAACATGTACATGTATTGTTATAAAATAATTTCTCCCAACTCATGGAGAGTTTCTCCAACATCTCGTTACAATACTTTAGTGTAACTAGTTGTGCGGCTCTCACTGTGATAGGATTTTTTGTCCTGTGAATATTATGTAGGTGTTATGAATTTAGCCAGCTTCTTCTACTTTACAACTTTTTACGTGCTATTGTTGAGAAAAACAAACTTTTTAAGGTACACATATACAAATAATGGTGGCTTGATACTTGTGCAACCATGTTGATGGGCCTCAATCAATTTGATTTTTCACCTTAGATCATCTGAAGATGTATGCTGTCAAAACAGGTATTACTCAATTGTTGCCTAGTCAAAAATTAAAGTTTCCTTAGAAGGTCCACTGAATAGGTGTTTTCAACGTTATTTGATTGACAAACCAGATATTAAATAAAAACGCAGCCTCTACAATTAAATGCTATATTTTTACACACGACCAGGTAAATAAACATTCAATTATAATTTCTGCAGGTTTCCCACCTTCATTTTATTTAAACTTTATATTAATTTAAAACCAACTTATGTGATAATTATAAACATACTTTAAAATATATTGATGTAAAAAAACAGATGTAATTCAGATATTCTGTTCTCCTGAAAATCTACAGTTGGATACAATTTTACAGTATTTTACCACATTCAGTATTGTTCCAACAACATGAACATAGTCTGTAACAACCCCTGCTTCAGTTGTATAGTCTTGTTATTCAGTATTGTTCCAACAACATGAATATAGTCTGTAACAACCCCTGCTTCAGTTGTATAGACTTGTTCTAACAACATGAACACAGTCTGTAACAACCCCCCCTTCAGTTGTACAGTCTTGTTCTAACAATATGAACATAGTCTGTAACAACCCCCCGCTTCAGTTGTAGAGTCTTGTTATTCAGTATTGTTCCAACAACATGAACATAGTCTGTAATCCCTCCCTGCATCAGTTGTAGTCTTGTTCTAACAATATGAACAGTCTGTAATCTCCTGCTTCAGTTGTATAGTCTTGTTCTAACAATATGAACACAGTCTGTAATCCCCCTGCTTCAGTTGTATAGTCTTGTTCTAACAATATGAACAGTCTGTAATCCCCCTGCTTCAGTTGTATAGTCTTGTTCTAACAATATGAACAGTCTGTAACCACCACCCCCCTGCTTCAGTCTTTTCTTTTTCATAATACAATACTCTTCTATTCATTTTGTGTATTACTAAAATAGTTTTAAAGTATTTGGGAATATTTTATTTTACACTTGATAAAGAAATCTTCCTAATGAAACATTTATTATATCACCTTCACTGTCAGAAAATGGTTATGTTAACAACATGACTAGCACACATTTATGCTACTTTGTTTAAACCAAAATATCAAGTTTTATTGGTCATCATAAACTTTATACAAAGTATGCAATAGTTTTATGATCTTGGTCTTTCCTTCTTTTCTTTGTACAGAGCTAAAAGTGACACATTAGCAACTTTCACAACTTTAAAACGTACTCCAGGAATATCTCCAACAGCGTGACCTTTACGCCCAAATCCTGCAACCAGTACTTCATCATTTTCCTGTAAAGTAATTAGAAAGAGAAAATTGTGTTAGGTTGAAATAAATAATCTTGAATAATCAGAGTTTTCATTCAATGTTTGTTTTTTGATAATGAGAGAAACTTACACATCTGAGTTTTAAAAACTGATTATTTGTAAGTGTTGTGTCATCAGTGCTGATTATTTATAAAACAAGCTAATTTTCTTTAATACACTTTTTAGCTTTACTATAACACTGAGTTTTTAATTTAATTCAGAAATAAGATAATGGAGCAAATGACAAGAAAAAGTGAATATTGTTTTCTATGCAGTATAATACCTTTTGGAGAAACATTCAATTTTAAGTGTTTGAGGAGCATCATTTATTGAATGTCTTGAAATTCCAGTGTTTGTAAATTTGTGCTTCAATGGTTTACAAATCTCTGTACAAAGGTAGGACGGAAATTATATCATCACCATTTTTGTTCATTACAGTGGTGTACAAATCTCTGTACAAAGGTAGGACAGGAATATCATCCACCATTTTTGTTCATTACAATGGTAGGACAGGAATATATCCACCACTTTTTGTTCATTACAGTAGTGTACAAATCTCTGTACAAAGGTAGTACAGGAATATCATCCACCACTTTTTTGTTCATTACAGTGGTGTACAAATCTCTGTACAAAGGTAGGATGGGAATTATATCATCCACCATTTTTGTTCATTACAGTGGTGTACAAATCTCTGTACAAAGATAGGACGGGAATTATAATCCACCACTTTTTGTTCATTACAGTGGTGTACAAATCTCTGTACAAAGGTAGGACAGGAATTATATCATCTACCACTTTTTGTTCATTACAGTGGTGTACAAATCTCTGTACAAAGGTAGGACAGGAATATCATCCACCACTTTTTGTTCATTACAGTGGTGTACAAATCTCTGTACAAATGTAGGACGGGAATTATATCATCCACCACTTTTTG
>NW_013669150.1:7288-8057 GCF_000517525.1 Limulus polyphemus
GGTAGGACGGGAATTATATCATCCACCATTTTTGTTCATTACAGTGGTGTACAAATCTCTGTACAAAGGTAGGACGGGAATTATATCATCCACCATTTTTGTTCATTACAGTGGTGTACAAATCTTTGTACAAAGGTAGGACAGGAATATCATCCACCATTTTTGTTCATTACAGTGGTGTACAAATCTCTGTACAAAGGTAGGACAGGAATATCATCCACCATTTTTGTTCATTACAGTGGTATACAAATCTCTGTACAAAGGTAGGACAGGAATTATATCATCCACCACTTTTTGTTCATTACAGTGGTGTACAAATCTCTGTACAAACGTAGGACAGGAATATCATCTACCACTTTTTGTTCATTACAGTCTTGGCACAAACACCCTCTTCACTACATTAGTAATACACATCATATGGTAAAGTTAACATTATATATACATATTTAAAGTTTTTGAGAGGATTAACTCTTTCAGCACATGGGCTCCGTCCCTGGGACCAACCTTGTAATCATTTTGTGCTTTTTAGTTTTCATGCTATAACTTTTAAATTAGCAAGCAAATGTTAACAAAATTTGCCAGTTTACCAGTAAATGTTAAAATGCTTTCATATACAAAATAAAAAATGTTTTTTATTAAGTCTTAAGGTTTGTAAAGCAATGTTTCTTCCATGCCTTTCTTCTTTTCACATGTTGCCTACCTATCATGCAAAGTAATATTCATTTTAAGATTAAAAATACTTTTATGCATCAGAAAATTTACAAATTTC
>NW_013669150.1:9032-12404 GCF_000517525.1 Limulus polyphemus
ATCTAAGGAATATGGGAAAACTCCTTAAAAAAGGTGTTTGGGTGCCTCACGAACTCTCTGATGATCATTGTGTCCAATGTGTGAACGTTCCTTCATCTCTTCTGGTGTGTAATGCGTGTGAACCATTTTTGGACAGAATTGTCACCAGTGATGAAAAATGGATTCTCTATGCAAATATTAAACCCCAAAAACAATGGCTCGGTTTTAGTCAAAAACCACTTCAGACCCCAATACCTGGACATTCTTTGCATTTGGTGGGACATCAAAGGAATAATTCATTTCGAACTCCTTGATTCACAGTGAACTGTCAATGCAGAGATCTACAGTCAGCAACTGGGACATTTAAATCAATCCCGGCAATCGGAAAGGCTTTCTTCTTTACCACGACAATGCATGTCCACATGTGGCACATTTGGCGCAACACAAAAGTATGGAGCTGGGTTGGGAAGTTCCCCCTTACCCACCGTATTCTCCAGATACGCCACCATCAGATTACCATCTTTTTAGTTCACTGCAACACCATCTTAATGGGTAAATGTATGCAAATGTGAAAGGTGTTAAAAAGGACACCGACATGTTTTTTGCTTCAAAGCCAAGTGATTTCTTTAATCAGGGCATTAAAAACCTGATTGTAAGATGGAAAAGCATCATCTATAAGCATGGAGACTATTTCATTTAATAAATGTTTTGTTTTGATATACAAGTTTTTCGGGTTTTTTCATCTAAAAAAAGCGACATTAACTTCTTGACAATCTAATGCAATATCAACTTATGAAACAACACGAAATTAGTCACACAGTATGTGGTTAGTGTTGCTCATGCTACATTTGTCCTACCCAAGAAACACTACTGATATTTTGACTGTTGAAAAGTTACCATAATGAAATATAACAACATATACATTTTAATCTGTAATTCTCAACCAGTTCCTCCACAAGTTTCTTATCCTAACGTGAAACTACAATGCATTTTATATTAAAACCAAGATGATGTTGATATTTGGATTAATCACTTGAAGCTAATAAATCACAAGTTTTGGATATTAAGAATTCAAATAATTTAAAAGATAATTAATACTCATTGTCTATAATCACAGAAACATAATGATTTATGAAACACATGTAACATTTTCTACTATACACAATATTCTGTTTATCAAACCAATTTTTTAAAGAAACAATCTAAAGAAGAAATGATTGAAGTTTTTGTTATTATCCTGATAAAGCCTAGACAATTTTTATACATTTGAAACTCCTTTGTCATAATGTTTCTGTCCTATGATCACTAACTACTTAGCATTTAGTAACCCTATAATATATGTTTTAATTAGACAAAAATGTTATAAGTAAATGTTTTATAGACTACTATTTATACGACAATTACTGTTGTCCTTTTTTTTTATGTCAGATCAGAATACTTCGATATGAATAGTGTATTTACTTAATATCTAGAATTCTCTATATCACATACTACTAAATTCCTTTATTTTTTATCAGAAACAATATCTGTTCATGTTATGAATGTCACATTAAGGAATCTGCACGGAAAGATTCTTAAACATAAATTCAGCTTCACAGAAAGTATCATGAATTGTTACTGACACTTTTTCTAGAACAATGCCTTTAGCATGAGATGCTCCTCCAAAGGGGTTGGCCTTCCATCTGGTCCCAAGATGTGCCTTTTTATAATCCTTATCATGCCAGCGTTGTTCACGGCGATGAGTAACATGTTTTCTTGCTGTTCTAATACCACTTGGCTTTCCTATCGATAAAAAGTTTTCAAGATAATATTTATTTGATGTTTTCTGTTTGTGAATTTGATTTACTACCCAATGAATAATAAATTAAATAAACATTTTATAATCCTTGGTTTATTCATATCAATACTCCAATTACTGACAAAAATAATGCAACTGGAAAAAAAAACTTAAGAAGTTAACAACTAATACCATGGCTGAAAATAATATTTTCAATAGCCCAAAAGAGCTTTGAGAACAGGTTGAAGTTCCAATAAACGTGTAGGAATAAAGACTTCATTTTGGCTTATTTTTTATGCATTTGCCCTCTCTCCTTCACCAAATCACAATGCTCAGTTATTAAGTCATGTTTTTTTTAAAACATAGTAAGTCAGTGGTTCTCAACAATTTTAAATCCAAGAAACTCTACTGGCATCAAATTTGTGTAACAGAACCCTTCACAGTGTTTATTACAAAAAACATACTATATCAATAATTCCAATCAGAGTTTAATTCAGCTATATAAGCAGACACATAGATGCAAAGCATGAAAAATTTCTTGAGCCAATTACTTGGGCACACGCACACAAAACAAGAAGTGTGTTCTCTCAAAAAATAAAAGTTTACATGACTCAAGCACCTAGTCTTGCTCAATAATCTAACAATGCAGTGACTAGTTATGTTGTGTCATTAAGAAACCTACTATACTAATAAAGAAATAGGATGTAATCTGATTGCCATTATGTGACTTATATGTTCATATGGAACCCCTGGATGTCTACTGAGGAACACTGGTGGAGAAGCACTGACCTAAGTGATTAATAGTGAAAACCTAAGTAAAACATTACAGCCTAACCTAAACATGCATTTTAATTGCATATAAAATTATTTTTAAAAGAATGTCATACTTTACACTTCAGAATGAACAACAATGATAACATTACACAAAAGCCTGTCTTATATTTATGTGTATAATGGATATTAATGGTAAAAACACTAAGCAAATTTTATCCATTGGTCTTTTCTTTCTTTAATGATATAAGACACTGGATGTGATAGCCAAACTTGGCAAAAACAAAATGAATTATAAGGTCGATGGAAAAGTTGCACCATAAAAATAAAATACTTATCTGTTAGTTTCTCTTTTCTTACTCAATTAACTCTTTCAACCCAGACCGACCTCGTAACCATTTTGTGTGTGTTATAGTTTTCATGCTACAACTTTTAAATTAGTAAGCGAATGATAAAAAAAATTTGGTAATTTATCAGTAAACATTACAATGCTTTCATATGCAAAATATCTATTTTTTTTACTAAGTCCTAAGGTTTGTAAAGCAACGTCTCTCTCATGCCTTTTTTTCTTTTCACATCTTGCCTATCTATCATGCAGAGTAATATTCATTTTAAGATTAAAAATACTTTTATGCATCAGAAAATTTTGAAATTTCACAAATGCAAAATCTTTAATGTCTAGATATTTATCAAACATTTCTTAAGAAAAAAAGTTTATATTTTATCTGTTATTTTCAGTAATTAATCTCTGTACGGGTTCAGTAGATTTGACCAATCTTGCAACCACCATAAAAAATTAGGAAATAAACATAAATTATGCCTCTTTTATTCTAGAATGAACAAAT
>NW_013669150.1:13360-19248 GCF_000517525.1 Limulus polyphemus
TAATTTTGTTTTTTAAATGTATTTTTATTTCAAGTTTATGTTTCAATGCAGCCGTACTTTTGTTTATTGTGCCAAAAAATCCATGAGTTTAGCAGCGTGAACTTCATACATTTGCCATAAACTATCATGCCTGTTGGTGGTCACCCTCGTTCATTCCAGCACAGGTGCATTTGAACATTACTGTAGACATGACGGTAAGAAAGCTTTTCGGTACTTGAATATCATTTCTTTAAATTTTCAAACAAATTTATGTCCTTTTATGTTGTTTCACTATACAGGCAAAACTATTTGCCACTATTAGTGAATGTATGTAATAGTTTACAGTACATGTGATTTGAATAACACTGCCTGACCCTAGTTACATGATACATCCTATTACAAGAGATTACCAAATGATACAGACACAATAAATTACAACGAAAATTACTTTACAGCACTTAAAAGATTAGTCCTGGTCACATTCCTCTCATTATTGGCAAGATCTATGGTGGAATTAGAAACTTAAGCTCTTCACTGTATTGACACCCCAACTGTGAGAATGTCACAGTTTACCCGGTATTATTGAGACAAAGATGTTTAGTCTGTTTCACAACCAACATATGGGTTTTTATTATTGTTACTCCTACACTGAGTTTTAAACCATTTGCAGAATAAACATATATCAGTTAAGACTGTTTTAATTCTAAAGCAACAACAATAGAAATGTGTGTCTTACTACAAAGTAAAGATTGTAAGAACGAAAAATATAAAATTCTTATGTGGTACTGGTACTAGTAGTATTACGTAAAAATCACACAAGTTTATCATTCTAAATACTGAATCATATTATTATTATTATGAACTAAATATAAAATTACACCAAATTATTGAACTTAAAACTACTAATTTAAATGCAAAAAAATATAAAAAATCACAAACTCTTTCAGTTCAAAGTGCTAAGCCTAATTCACATAAAATGCACTCAATAGCTCTTAACCCTAACATTCATGGATCAACTTCTTTCCTAAAAATATATCTACTTTGAATTAAATTTTCAATATAATGATTAATATAAATAGATATACGATACATCATGACTTAAGCTACTATATAAAAATAATAAAAGTCACATATATGCCATGCAGTTTTTTCCAGAAGCAAATTTTCTAAGACTTATATAAAAAAAAAAAAAAAAAAAAAGTAACTATTGACCAATACTAAATACAACCTCTACATAAAATGGCAGTTACTATAATAAGCACCCTTCACATTCATATATTTTAAAATCCAGAGAATGACATTTCATCATGTGCTTTGTTTATCATCCTATGATTTGTCAAACATGAAATACAGTGATTGGAATAACATGGTACTGAAATTGACACCTTCAACTAGGATTGGCTAAAAGTTTTACAACTGAGGATTAACATACTCAGACGCTGTTTTATAAAGAAAATAGATTAGAAAAAGTTTTAGATACAAATAATAGATGGCAGGACCAGTGCTAAAAAGTGCAAAGAAAAGATTTTCTTCTTAGATGGCACTTATTTATAGTCTCAAAACATATTTTGGGATTTTTTTAAATTAAATTTTTCTTTAATCTTCATTAAACAATACAATTTTGTACAAATAATTGAATGATATGCTACTATTTACAAAAATAAAATCTGAAATCCAACAAAAGAGAAGTTCTCTATAATGTTTTCAATTCACAAATGTAATTTTGCCCTCACAATAAAACAAAATGGCCCCAGAAGATATGGGGTTAAATAGTGGGCCTATCTACAGCAAAGACTATATACAATATGAACATCCAATATCTGTTGATATATATACACACACACAGCTGTGTGTTCATTTGGGATGAAACAATACATTAGGCTCAACATACACACTGGGTCATAAAAGCCATAATATGTATCACAATACATGAAACTCCTTCATATCAGTTTAAATTACTTAAAAATAAGTTATTTTTTCTATCAACACACAAAGCTATATCAACAAAAGCACAATTACTTACAAATAAAGAATATGAAACTTACTTGCATTTAAAATACATTGACAACGTTAACTTTACTTAAGTAATTACAGAGTATGACAAAAATAAATTAAGTAACTTATAATATGAAAATAGTTTTATTTATGGATAAACAAGTTTGTTCTACAAAACATATATATATATATTTAAATATTATGTTTCTGTGTACCTAGATCATGAGATGGATACATTTGAATAACAGAACCTAAAAGCATTATGTATTGTGTTATCAATAGTGATACTACATTGCTAAATAAAGTAAACAAAAGCAAATCTAACAAATTTTAAAAAAGGAAAACTTAAAATAAATGATTTTACATACGAACACCACTTAATGTTAGGTTTTTCTTTTGTAATAAAGAGAGCTTTTTTTTTACTTTTCTTGTACTTATAATACAATTTTTGCATGATACCAGCACATATGCACTGTTTTGAACAGTTGGCACACAGCGGTTTTATTGTTCAGTCATTTTATGTTGTGACAGGAAATCCAAAATACCTCCACATGTCTGATCTCTAAAGCATCAAAAGGCTCTTAATTTCAGGTTCTTCATTTTTACCTTGACTTAACTACTGCTTGCCACTGCATTCTGGGATACACCACATGTAATATATGTTCAACCACAGGATCATGGAACTAAAACTGATGATTTGCAGATTAAAAATTAAAACCTAAGCTATGTATTATATAATTTCATAAAACATCTTAACATATCATACGTCATTATGACCCTAGTGTTCATATTTGGTGACACAAGAAAGCATTACTACCAAGATACTATTGCCAACCACTTGAATCTAACCCGCAACAACCAATTTTCTTATCGTGAGCAATCCTTTTTTTCTTATGCATTTCTATTATGAAGTGAAACCTGTGGAAATCTTTCTCTAACTATGATTAATGATATTGAAATATTAATTATCTACTTTTGCCTAATTGCAGCACAAAGTACCATAATCAGCAGATATAAACATACTATATTTTTTACATTACCTAGGTTAAGTTAGATTTGTTCAGATTATGTTAGCTTAGGTTATTATTAGTTAGGTATGGCTTAGGTTAGTGTGTAGCTCTCCTCGATGCAAATAATGATGTTCCAAAACGGTTGTGTCTGTAGTCAAAAAATATACAACGTCTGTAGTATGGACGTGTATTGTTTTAATTTTAGTACATGCAACCAACGACTGTGTAGTCATTTTAATTTCAATATGTAAAATTGTAAATGATGGCTACGTACAAGCCTATACCCTCACACAAATTGTTTTTGTGATCTTTTACACTATTGTGGCTAGTAAAGGATAGACTCTCCACAAGCGGAATATGCTTACACTTTTACACTTTAGCATTCGTCTAAAGCCTACGGTTACGTTAGGCCTTAACTGGCTTAATTCTTTACACAAAGCTATTACATACTAACAGTAACACAGAAAAATTTATCAAGTTATAAATAAAATATTTACAATTCAGCACATTCGGCAGGTTTTTGTATCAACTAAGAAAACATCTCACTATTTGTTTCAACAAAGAAATCACAGACATCAGTAAATATTATTTTAAATTAAATGTAAAATTTATAGAAACATCTTACCCATTCTTTACCGTCTGAGCCACGTGCTGAAAAGAAAGAAGCGCCCTCATCGATAAAAGGAATACGTCCGAAAATAGCTTTAACAGCGGGGGTATGAACTAGACGAAAAAACGAAAATAATCATATTAATTACAAGATTGATTTTTAGTTTCACTCTAAGTAGGTACTTATTCTGATTAGAAGTTAATATTAATATGTATATATTTCAATTTCAATATAAAAAATGTTTATCATTAAATGCTTAGTTTACACGTTCTGTATTATTTCGGTTTTATAAGCAAAGATTTCGTAAGTTGAAATCGAATGACTAAATAATAATTTAATTTATTTCGTGACGTCTATAGAAAATTATCTGTTAATTAGTTCTTTTGATAGCAAATGCATGCGTTAAAAAAGAAAGAAAAAAATTATCGGCATCCAATTCATTATTTGATTTATCTCCCAGCCATAAGTACACTGAGAGTGGCCATCCAACCACTCCATTGATTATTTTCTGTTTGGGTAGTAAGATCCTACTTTACTGTAATCATAGAGGTTCATTAGACTTGTATTAAAATGATTTTCGAAAGTCACAACGTCGTTACAGTCCATGTAGTCACGACGAGTCATGTTCTATCCGACAGACTGCATCTTGTCAATAGCCCTGTAGCGTGGTTTCCACTTGAAAAGGCTTCATTGTAAGGTTGTCATGTCAAAAGCACCCCAATGCTCATTTCACTCTTTCTATAAGCTAGTGCCCATTTCAACAGTTTGATCACAGAGAAATCCATTGGCACTGCGTTTAGCAACTTAACCAGCATTACCTTTTAAGGGAATAGCACACAGAACTTCTACGTTCCTTTCATTTTTCACAAACATATCTCCAAAAAAGTTTCAAAGTAATGCTAAAATCTAAAAGTATTATTTTTGAAAATGTTATGATTTCTTAAATAAATACACGTATGAAGTAACCTATTTTAATTTTAACTGGATTAAGTGAATAATTAAATATTTCTTGGGTGTATAATTTAACTAATTTTGCTCATTTGTTTTGTGTCTATCGCCTAAAAAGGTAGTTGAAATTATTTCGCAAACAATGACAATGTTAATATACATATATTTGGAAATATTGTGGAACAGCTCAATAAACTTAAAGTAAATTAATTAAAAGTTAATTTATTTCAAATTTGTAATAACCATTTTGAAATTAGGGGCAAGGGCTGAATTGTCCTTTTTTTATTTTTATTTTGGAAATCTGGTTAGTCTAATCTTGAGAAAAAGAATACCTGGAATATTGAGCACCAACCATTTCGTACAAGAGAACTGCCCCATCATCTGCAAGGGTACGTGAGTTGTATCAGTGATTTCAATTTCTCAGTACAATAAGGATTTTTAGTCATCTGGTTTCGTTATTCTATACTTCACGTGAAACACTCATTTACTCATCCTCTAACAAACACACTCAATAGACCTGGGCGAATCTGCTGTTATTGCGAATTTGTGTATCTAATACTTATAGGGCAATTAGTTATCAGAGAATTCCATACCATCATCACCGAAAATTAAGATGCTTATCCGATTTATAATTTGGGAATTTCAGTAGAGTGAAAAACATCTTTGGAAGGAATTATTCAAAAATGTCCCCTGGTGGGGCTTTCAATGTTAAAATACTGGTTTCGATTTTATATGGTACAGAGAGATTAGATAACCCACTGTGTGGCTTGGAGCTGAAACAAAACAAGTATTCAAAAAGATCTCAAATTAGCTAATCTTATATGCTGAAAGCCATTGACAACTTTTCACTTTCTTTAAAGTAGTCGTTACCGCAATCATTGCTTTTAGGATCTAAACTACTTTTTTTTAAGTTTTAAAGATAATATGTTTTGCTTTATTTTGATTTGTTTACGAGTAAAGTGAATTGTAACTTTATGAGAACAGTATTATTACAATTGTATTTTTTTAGGGATTTGTCAAAGCTGCTTGTTTATATTTAGTGTCTGATTATTAAAATGTTACTAATTATTAGATTTAGATGGTCGTATAGGCTACTAACCGTGACAGTGATCGATAACTAATCGTCACAACTTTACCGCAAGTTTGTTTGTTGAATTTTGAGCTAGATGTAAATAATTTCGAAATAGTAAACAAGAGAGAAGGCAGCTAGTTAATACCATGCGCTGCCACCACTTTACCAAACTAGAGAGAAGGCAGCTAGTTAATACCATCCACTGCCAACCCTTTACCAAACTATAGAGAAGTCAGCTAGTTAATACCATCCACTGCCAACCCTTTACCAAACT
>NW_013669150.1:20095-33280 GCF_000517525.1 Limulus polyphemus
AATATGGATGTCATTAAGTAGAAATAAATTTTCCACTTTAAGCAGTTCTGACTCTAATATTTATATACAAAACTGAACCCTAAGACATAGAATGTTATTTTTAAGTTCATAACTGTATTTCCTGTATTTGTGAATACATTTGACCTGCAGAACGTATTTTTCTCAGCTTCAAGTACTGTTATGAGACTAAGGAAAAAACAACAAAAGTTCTTTTATCTTAAGCTTCAGGGTATTAAAAAGTCAAACGTTTCCTTACTGAATATATTTTAAGGCACATGTGACCAATGTATATTCATAAGACTTGTAAATAAAACATGATATAGAGATGTTGTGGTATTCTCAGTGACAGTGATTTAAAATTTAAAACAATCTTTATTTATACCTAAAAGTGCAAACATGTGCATACTTGCCTTGTAATGAAACAGTGAATCAGTCAGCAGCTGTAACCTCTCAAGACATCTTTCCATCAGTAATAACATAGTTTGAAAACCAAGTAGAAATATGTTAATCCAACACTCCTTACTTAACATGAAATGTTAGATTTACCCATTATGACTAAAGCTATCCAAGTGGCTAGTTGTTCTCGTACCACACAGCTAGGGCCATAACCTCAGCCAGTAAAGGACATTGCAGTTGTTGGCCTACTTGCACAATGTGTGTGAAGTTACAGCAATATCCCCATGGATATAGTAAATATTATCTACTAGAGAACATTAAAAGTAACTAAAACAAAAATAACACCATGATTTTCTGGACCATATGTTTATGTAAAAACTGCATAGAATCAGGTTAAATGAAACATTTTGAAAGGTTGAACATTAAACTAAGAATGTAGAAAATGTATGGTATGCCTGCATATCATAATATATATAAATGATTTGTAGGCCCATTCTAATAGTATTTGGTTGAGACAGAAATGAGGTCATCTCTGAAACATACCTCCAAAAGAAAGTTTACATTCAGATGTATCTCTACTGTTTAATATTTTGTTACCACATAGATTCTTTAAATTAATAACACAATAAAGGGATCATATGAATGCAAAAATGACCTAAACAGTACATTGATGTTGGTTCAAAACTGGTTTATCTAAATAAACGCTATGTGACAGAGTACTGTACTGCTTATTTGTATGTGTTTATTACACAATATGCTATGCTGAAATCTTAAAAACGAAATAATTATTTTTATTCAGTTTATCTTACAGAGTTAAAAATATGTTATCGTCCATCATGGTTGACATTTGGAAAATACACACCTTTCATATTATTAAAAACAATTCTGAGTATAAATTTATCCTGAAATCAAATATTAAACCATCTCTTAAACATACATTTTATTAATGTATTCAACCCATTTTAATGAGCATTTTATTACAAACAAAATCTTAATCCAGCTACACTGAACATTAAATAGTTTTTGCTGTCCTATAGTTACAATGGTGAAATAAATACTACATAATATTCAAAGGTTATTTATCATACAAAAATCACACATTGTGTGCTACACAGAAATTCAATAACAAGCAATGTAATTGTACTTTTGACTAATTTTCTTTGGTTTTTTCATCTCTGATACCAGTACTTAAGTGTTACTTCTACCAAAGAAGTACAAAATAATAAATAAACTGTCTAAAGCTTTTAGCTGTAGATGATTTAGTACTTATTCCATACAGAGGGCCCAAAGTTCTTTAAATATGACAATGGTGTACATGACACAGTGATTTCACACACATTATACACAAATACTTCCTGTAATTACACATCTTCAACAAGCATAATTTCTCAGATTTTAAATGACTTAAATATCAGACCAATAGTACATCAAAGTTAATTTAAATTTATAAAATAAAATGAATTTTGAAAGGTAAAATGTTAGATGGTGAATTTACATTCTTAGCCAGAAACAACATACAACTGTCAAAAACACAAACCTACTTCTTCATTCCAAGATAACTACTGTTCAGAAGTGGGACAGAAAACATACAAAACTTGACTTACAACAAAATAACTTTTTAAAAAGATGTTATATAGTGAAATAAGATCAGCAAGTAAAACTTTTTTTTACAAAATGGGATTATATAGTAATTCATTACTCCTGCACCAGTCACCGATCTGTTAATATGGAAGTAAGATTATATAGTAATTCATTATGACTCGTGCAGGAGTTACTTCCAAGTTAAGAAAATAAGATCAATAAGTAAAACGTTTTTTTTTACAGCTGAATAATACTGTAGTTCATATTCAAAGTATTATATTATCTAAGCTCTAATATCTTAATTTCAAAGGAAAATAGTAAACAAATTCTCAATCTTCACTTTTCTGTCTCACGTGATGCATCTATAATCTGAATTTTTCTTATTTAATTTGTAGAGAAATAACCTATAAATAATTTCAATGTTCTAGCTCTGTTTATTGAGATATCAATAAAATTTCCCAACCCATGACAGAAGCCCACCAATCTATCCTCAACATTCAAGGCAATTTTCAAAACCACTTGTTTGTATTTGATAGAAATAGTTTATTTTCCATTTCAAGCATACAATGGTCCTTTTGGTAACAGATGTTGGAGTAGAGGACTTGATGGGTTACGTGTTGGTGAGAAAAGCTGATGATCATAACATTTAACAATTTTATTTTACCTTAAATAACTTAATTGGAAAACCAATTAAATTATAGTTGTTTTTGGACATTCTATTTTAGTGACTTATGTATTATTTAGGTTTTAAAATGAATATTTAAAAGGTATATGAACTTTCGTTTTGGTAACTAACTTACAAAAAAAAAAAAGAACATACATACATGTATGTATGGCTAGGTAATGATGAGTGTACGATTCCAGAGCTTCATACATACATGTACATAGGGCTAGGTAATAATGAGTGTACAATTCCAGAGCTTCAAACATACATGTACATAGGGCTAGTTAATGATGCGTGTACGATTCCAGAGCTTCAAACATACATGTACGTAGGGCTAGGTAATGATGTGTGTACGATTCCATAGCTTCATACATACATGTACATAGGGCTAGGTAATGATGCATGTACGATTCCAGAGCTTCAAACATACATGTACGTAGGGCTAGGTAATGATGAGTGTACAATTCCAGAGCTTCACACATACATGTAAGTAAAGCTAGGTAATGATGCGTGTACGATTCCAGAGCTTCAAACATACATGTACGTAGGGCTAGGTAATGATGTGTGTACGATTCCAGAGCTTCACACATACATGTAAGTAGGGCTAAGTAATGATGTGTGTACGATTCCAGAGCTTCACACATACATGTACGTAGGCTAGATAATTATGAGTGTACAATTCCAGAGCTTCACACATACATGTAAGTAGGGCTAGGTTATGATGAGTGTACAATTCCAGAGCTTCACACATACTTGTAAGTATGGCTAGGTAATGATGAGTGTACGATTCCAGAGCTTCAAACATACATGTACGTAGGGCTAGATAATTATGAGTGTACAATTCCAGAGCTTCACACATACATGTAAGTATGGCTAGGTAATGATGAGTACAATTCCAGAGCTTCATACATACATGTAAGTAGGGCTAGGTAATTATGAGTACAATTCCAGAGCTTCACACATACATGTATCGAAATCTGTTACATGTTCCTACTGTGGTACGTTGCTCTTTAGGGATGAACAAACTGTATGTCATACAAGCCAAGCAATAAAACTATAAAATTAAAAATAACTATATGAAAAGTAAACACTTGAAATTGAAGAAATAGTAACAAATAATTCATCCAAAGAAAAACGATAATGTTTATTTTATTTCAAGAGTTTCAAAATTTAATATCACTGTACATTGATGATTTTGCTACAATCAGTGTTAGAACAGTGGAAATAAAAAAAGTTTTGATATTCATTTAAGGGGTACTAGAGGTTATGTAAATGAAATACGACAGCTGTAAAATGAAAAGAAGTGTTATAATAAGCATGAAAATTATCTTGTACTCAGATTGACTCAGTAAATTCACATACAAATTTTTACTATAATACTCTACTAAATATCCGGACTTGTTTTGTGTATAACATACATATAATACTTACTAAAAGCTTGTCCTATTTCGTGAAGATACAATTAATAAATTCAGAGCCCAAACATGTAAACCATCATGTGTAGGGGTTATTTCCTTTTTTTCCCAAGGCCTGGTAATAGGATAAAAAATACAGCTTTTCCAAGAGGCTGTTAAAAAAGATTTGTATTTGTCCAAATTTTACAGCTGGACAAATGGCAAGTAATTTTAAATTTATAGGTTTCATGTTATGCTTTCTATGATAGAAAAGATTAAATCTTCTACTTCAACCACTAAATGACATAGGTTTCAAGACACAAAATATGTATCACGCTGGGTGGAATGAAAGTTAAGGTTGTGGGTTCAAAAATTACTCTAGTTTAATCCCAAAAATTCACTTGTCAATACCAGTGTGTCCACACAGTCAAAAAAGTTCCAAGAACACATGTATATCCTCCATCACGTACTGTTAGGATTATCTGTACAACACTGTACAGTCTCCATCATACTCCATGTTTTGTTAGAATTATCTGACTGGTCATGTACAACATTGGTCCATGCTTCTTTCAAAATGTACCCTATCTATATTTTTTTATCTTGTATTCCCAGACCATTTTGTATCAACACTGTACAGTCTCCAACATGTATTGTTACAATTATTTAACTGGTCATGTGCAACACACCATATAGTCTCCATCATGTATTGTTACAATTATTTAACTGGTCATGTACAACACACCGTATAGTTTCCATCATGTATTGTTACAATTATTTAACTGGTCATGTACAACACACCGTATAGTTTCCATCATGTATTGTTACAATTATTTAACTGGTCATGTATAACACACCGTATAGTCTCCATCATGTATTGTTACAATTATTTAACTGGTCATGTACAACACTGATCTAAACTTCTTTTGTAATATTTCCCTATCTACACTTTTATCTTTCTCTAGTAGCTCCAGTCTTAAAACTTGGAATGTTTGGTGTCCTTGAAAGCCATCTCTCCATAGCTGTTTCTCTTCATTAATTCACAGAATGAATCTTCACGCTTCAAAAGAACTTATGACCATGTTCTTCTAACCTGTTGTTTCATCTTACATCATCCATTTTTATTTCCCACTAAACTTTAGTCCTCTTCTAGCTTGCTTATGTTTTTCCTGAGTTTTCTGGAAATGCTGCAATAGTTCTGGAAAGTTAATTTTCTTCTGTAAGTTTTTCTGGGTAGTGGAAGAGTGAGATCTAGTAAAAATATTAAAAAGACTCATAATGTATTACGTGCTGAAAACAGGGATGTGTGGGTGAAGTAGAAAAAGTGAGATACTAATTTGTAATATATTCTTGCTAGAAAATTACAAAAACTGGAAGTAATTTATAATCTGCTCTGGATTCTATTAGTAATATGTACAGATTTAAAACCTATAAAATAACCTGGATAAATGTGTCTCAGAAAAGAAAGACAATGTAATTAAATACCTTGATAAATGTAAGTTAAAGAACAACCTGGATTATCTGGATAAATGTGTCTAAAAAAATGAAATGTAATTAAATACCTGGATATATGTAAATTAAAGAAAAGAACCTGAATATATCTGAAAAAATCTGGATGCAATTAATGAACTGAATATCAGAGGAAAAGACAAATGTAGTTCATAACTAAACAAAAGGTGACATTACTTATCTACTTAACTCTGTATCCATATGGCAGTGGTACAAGATAAGAGCTTTCAGTTCTGTAAAGGGTGAGTAGCATTTTTTAATAATCATTTATAAATTCAGTTACAAAAATAAGATGAAACACTAATGTGACTAATTCATTAAAGGTATTCTTCTGTAAGTTTAAATGGAAAATTACTAACTTTGAATCAGGTTGCTGAAAAACTGAAAGACCGTGGATGCAAGAAAGCCTTTGACGAAGCGTGTGGAAAGCTTCACTTTGTGGTAGAAGCATCAGTAGACCATAGAGACTTTTAACTAGGTAAGGATTCTGTTGCGGTTCAAGAAGTTGTAATCTAAGATCTGAAACAGAAAGAGAACTAAGATCTGAAACAGACAAAAATAACATACCAAGACCTTAAACAACCTGCAATTTGAGAGTGAAAACAGACCCAGATGCTGTAGTCTGACATTCATATTTTGTGAAAAGTTAAGCTGATGCATATAAATTTGTAATACTTACGTATTTTTATTTTAAAAATTTTAGGAATAAAAAATGTCTGATCTTAGTCAACGGGGAAACTATGTGAAAGTTAATATCTGAACATGTATTTCCAATAGATACTAACTTCTAAACTAGTGGGATGCAAATCTTTCTGGCAGACACATGAGGAAAATAGCTAAACTGTGTATGGAGACGAGTTATTGTCTTGGAAGAAATTAATAGTAAAGACTCAACATTTTGTAATAAAAATACATTCAGACCTATACTTGCACATAAAAACTTGATAAATCTACATGCCTCGGATATATAATATTAATATATACACATTTTACTTAATTAGCACTAAGATTAAAGAAAGAAAAACTTACTTAAACCAAAACAGTTATATTACCTACTGTCCATTTATATCTTTGTTATTGGCTTAAATATGCACGAGCTTTTATTTGAAACATCAGTGTTTTTAGAAAGTGAAATCTTCCATCAGTTAGAATTTAAAAATTCCTCAGATAAAATAAACTGTACCTTTTGAAATTAAACAAGTAATCTTATGTGTTTTTCTAGTATCATTAATAAAAACGTTTATATATAATATACTTTTAGAGCACAAAAATTAAAAGTAGTTTAAAATAGAAACTTTAACCATTTCCTTGATGTGTTGAGTGCACACCTACATATAAAGTTTGAAAATTTACCAAAAGTAATAATTCTTTTGCACAAAAAAAATTTCAGAATTGATACTTTGTTATTTGTGACATTTATGTAACTCAAAGGTAAAAATGAAAATAATTTTCAAACTTATATTTCTACACAGATCCAAAGAGTCATGCCTATACACAATGTACTTATGTTTTTATAATTTATTTGTCTATCCCAAAGCATATGTTTATATTTGCTAAGAAACAATCATTACTTGAAAAATATCTCAAGGTTCTGTTTCTCGTATAATTTTCCTTCTCTTTCTCTGAATGTTATTAGTAGTCTTTCAGTTCCCATGCTTTTATGACTTCACAACAGGTGACTGAACTACTGATGAAAGTCAACTTTCAAAATAGCTACAGGCAAAAGTAAATACCATTGGATAGAGTGAAACAATAAGTACTTTCTGGTTTTGTTGGACAAGATCTCGCTCACACAGAAAAACAACAACAATGGAATGTAGTGGGAAGTTCAGAAGAGTTAGGAACAAATCATAGATCCAGGATTTTTCATATAGTTTCTTTAGATGTTCTTTTTGTTGCTGAAAATATCTTGGTGCTAAATTATATTTGTTTAAAAGCTACAGAAATTTTCTTTTATGACAAGACATGAAGTAAGCCTTAATGGATATAGTGAGTGTGATAGGCAACAGCAAAAATATTCTAGTAACTCAAACTTACTTATTGAATATCTTAGTTAGGTTTACTGTTTTCAAACAATGCATATAAATTTAAGAACCTATTAATGAATATAAATCAAGTTGAAACTGAATGGATATTTAAAATGGAACTTCTGATTACCATAAAACAAAAGGAAGTATATCAAATGATTTTAAAACAGTGTGTCACAACAAATTTTAAAAATTCGACAGCATAAAAAATGATAGAAAAACTAAATCAACTTATATGAATTTGTTTAAGCAGAAACTAGATATTATTTATTAATTTTATTCTAGGTTTCATGCAATCAGGTTTGGGTGTTTCCACTGTGTGAAGGAAAAACATCAAGGGATATCAGTGACCCCCCCAACCTTCCAATGTGGGAAGTGTTAACTTTTGATTAACAGGGAGTATCACTATTTAATTTTAGAAAAACCTTCTGTATCTGAAAATTAATGGGGCCTTCATAAGTTTTGGTTCACTTACATATTTATAAATCTAAATAAAATCTGAAAAATACTCAATTTACATGAAAACAAAATTCAATAAAAAAATATATTTAGGATTTCAACTAAGAAGCCATTGGTTACTACTGAAAGCATTAACAATTAGTGAACAATTGGAAATGCTGTAAAATTGAGTAAAATTCTCACTTTTAATTAAAACTGGATATTTGTATTTCATTATTATTTTTCATAAATAAATACATCACATTATAGCCATATACATTAAGTGGGTAAAAACAAAATTGTGTTTGAAAAACTGTTTAACACAACTATACTTACATGTAAATATTGGAGATTCAATAAGCTGTATAAGTTTATCAACTTCAGTTAGGAAGTAAACAGTTACTTCCAGATTCCCACTGATGTAAAGAGTTAAGAAAAAACCTTTTTCTACAGACACTTAATTATTACTTTAATTTATAAATACAGTTTATTAACTGATTCTTCCATTGTCCATCACAAACTTTAAAAAACAAACAATTTAATAAATAATAATAAAATAAATAACAAAAAGTTTACTACTTTCACACTTGTCTGTAAACAAGCTATATGAGTGAAAGATAATAATTTTCAAGTTCCAGTGAAAAAATTATTATACAATGAAGTATACAATTGTAAAGATTTACTTTATTAAACAGTACCTCATTCACTAAAGTATACCATTGTAAAGATTTACTTTATTAAACAGTACCTCATTCACTAAAGTATACCATTGTAAAGATTTACTTTATTAAACAGTACCTCATTCACTAAAGTATACCATTGTAAAGATTTACTTTATTAAACAGTACCTCATTCACTAAAGTATACCACTGTAAAGATTTACTTTATTAAACAGTACCTCATTCACTAAAGTATACCACTGTAAAGATTTACTTTATTAAACAATACCTCATTCACTAAAGTATACCACTGTAAAGATTTACTTTATTAAACAATACCTTATTCACTAAAGTATACCACTGTAAAGATTTACTTTATTAAACAATACCTTATTCACTAAAGTATATGACTGAAAAGCTTAAATCTGCTGAATTAAGCTTTCTTCTCTTTGTCAGAATTTTTTAGTTATCACACTTCAGCACTAATTTTGTCTTTCTACAATGTTCTATTAAGTTCCATTACAGCAGACAATCAAATTTCCAAAAAATAAAGGATACAACAGATGTATCAAGTCACAGGCATGCTTGTAATTCTGTGACAGGAGACACAGTGAAACAGTAGCTACTGGACTATGACACCAGGAGCGATATAGACAACAAAACAATGAACAACTTTCCTAAAGTGAACAAACAAACAACGTTTAAAAATTGTGGAATAGTGAAGTACCCAAGTTTTGGTATGATTAACCACATCACAAGATTAACAAACATACAAGTTCTGTGGCATCAAAACAATCGGCCTTAAATCTGCTGCATGTTTAACAAAGAAACACTGCTAATAAAGTGGTCTTTTTTAAAGGGAAATGCTTATAATGTATATAAAAAAAATCACATTTAATGCTGTTTTTTTTATATAAATATGAAGTTGTAAAAGCTTACGTTTTACAAAAGACCGGACTAAAGGCACAAATTTATGACCATGAAACAGATACAGCAGTTTTAACTTTTAAAGATGTACAAGATTATAGGTGTAATATAACATCTAGCTTGGCTGCAAATTCAATAATTCATTAAATTTGACTACATGATTCATTTTAAGAAATTAACAAAAACTCTTGCCCACCTCAGTCTTCAGATTGTTAAGTTGATTTCGTAGTTCAAACAATTCAGTAGAAGTAAGAAGTATAGTATTAAGTGTCTCCACCAGATGGCAAGCAAACTCTAAATCTTCATGAACAAGAAGTATTTCTGCTATTGTCCTGTAGATATCTTCTGTATTCAGCACTAGGCATAACTGTCTAAACAGGTCAAAAGTTTGTGTCAACACTCAGTAAATCCTATCTATGTGCTCTTTTTGCATCTCAAATATTTGTCCTAGTTATGTTTCTACCTATTCATACGTATCCAACAAAAATCTGACTTAAGAACTACATTGTGATCAGTGCTAGTAATTATGATATCCAACAGAATTTGGACTTAAAAACAAGCTACGTTTCAGCACCAGATATAATTATATTTATTTTCAACAAAAAACTCATGTTCAGCACTTAGAGATCACTATAACTTAAGAACCACCTTGCATTCACTACTACGATATTGTTATGTTGCACTAGAGATCACTATAACTTAAGAACCACCTTGCATTCACTACTAAACTATGATATTGTTATGTTGCACTAGAGATCACTATAACTTAAGAACCACCTTGCATTCACTACTAAACTATGATATTGTTATGTTGCACTAGAGATCACTATAACTTAAGAACCACCTTGCATTCACTACTAAACTATGATATTGTTATGTTAAGCTCACGCTCAGCACTAAAACCTCATATCTAAATTTTTCTAGTTATCTCTTTTGTTATATAATGTCAGGTAGCAAAAAAAACTATTATTGTTATCATAAAGCTAACTGATTAATAAGTTGATACTGTTACAATATAAAGAACTAATACTAAACTACAGCTTCATACTCACCTGATTATAAAAGAACCCCTATCTTTAATGAGTTGATACTGTTACAATATAAAGAACTAATACCAATCAGGTGAGTATGAAGCTGTAGTTTAATAAAAGAACCCCACATCTTTAATGAGTTGATACTGTTACAATATAAAGAACTAATACTAAACTACAGCTTCATACTCACCTGATTATAAAAGAACCCCTATCTTTAATGAATTGATACTGTTACAATATAAAGAACTAATACCAAACTACAGCTTCATACTCACCTGATTATAAAAGAACCTACATCTTTATTGAGTTGATACTATAACAATATAAAGAACTAATACTAAACTACAGCTTCATACTCACCTGATTATAAAAGAACCCCTATCTTTAATGAGTTGATACTGTTACAATATAAACAACTAATACCAAACTACAGCTTCATACTCACCTGATTATAAAAGAACCTACATCTTTATTGAGTTGATACTATAACAATATAAAGAACTAATACTAAACTACAGTTTCATACTCACCTGATTATAAAAGAACCCCTATCTTTAATGAGTTGATACTATAACAATATAAAGAACTAATACTAAACTACAGCTTCATACTCACCTGATTATAAAAGAACCCCTATCTTTAAGCAAACCTCGATTCCTACTGAACAGCTCCATCAAAGCAACCATAAACTTGGTGAAGTAACATGTCATACTTGGAAAGCTTGGTGCCATTTCCCTAACAGGGGTTGGAACATTCACATTTTGAAGTTGGTTTTGCTGCTTCAGACCAGCAGACGAAGAAGATATTTCTGATAAAACTTCAAGATCCAGAAGAACAACCTGTATAAGAAATAATAAGGGCCACGAAACAATAAGTTTCATTACAATGACAAAGAAACATTAAGCTGTATTCAAGTGAAGAAGAGATATTAACATATATTGAAGAAGATTACACCATATTCTGCTGAAAAAAAAACCAAAAAGTTATATCTTACTGAAAAAACAACAAGTAATATCTTACTGAAAAAACACACAAATAGTTATATCTTACTGAAAACACACAAATAGTTATATCTTACTGAAAACACACAAATAGTTATATCTTACTGAAAAAACACTACACATTTAACTACTAGCTAAATGAAGATTAAAAAACTATTTAACATAGATCACACTTCTTTTAGTGTGATTAATTTTTGGACTGTGTTTAATACTACTAAAAAGGAAATCAGAATGATGCCAAAAATGTGTTTCAAATCATACCAATTTTCAATATTTTCAAGTACAAAGCTGAGGTGTAAGATTACTGTAACAAGAATTAAAGATATTTTGTTTAGGCTTTGTCCAATATATGCCACTAATGAGAATATCTTTCACCGAAGAACACTGGTCGTTGGTCAGCTAGGTCACAATGTACAATACAAAAACAAATATTTAAAATCACAAGCAGTGTGTTGAGAAAAGGTTGTGATTATATCCCAGGTTTGATGTACACAGTATTGTAAAAAGACAGTAATATCAGAGTATTTCATTCACTGTCTCAGTATAATATTGTGCTGTTAAGAACAGTTGTGTTGTTTAGTATGTGTCACAGAAAACTGCTATATAATCTTATAAACCTAGTGGGAAAAGTCCACACTACACAGTTATGTATCACACTAAATTTTTAAATTTTATCTGCCATTGAAATGTATTTATACAACTGTATCAAATCCAGTACTGCTACAGTTAAAACTGCTGTTTAACATAATCTTCTATGTACACTAACAGACTCATGCCTGTCCATTTCAAGAGGATTTTGGGACCAAAAGATGGAAGATATTCTCTGATGAAGTCACAGCTGTTTAACATAATCTTTTATGTACACTAACAGACTGATGACTGTCCATTTCAAGATGATTTTGGGACCACCAGGATATTCTCTGATGAAGTCACAACTGTTTAACCTACACTTTTATGTACACTAACAGACTGGTGCCTGTCCATTTCAAGAGGATTTTGGGACCACCAGGATGCAAGATATTCTCTGATGAAGCCACAGGAATAATAATGGTTGGAGATAGCTTGAATGGGAAATGAAACAAAACTTTAATATAAGTTTAACATAACAGCAAATGTACAACGTTTCGATAAGGTTTTGTCATCATCAGGTACAAGTAATTTACACTGACACGGATATATATACACACAACACACACAGAGTATTGAACAAAGAGGTCACATGACCAGACACTTGCAAAATTTAGAAGAGGTATCTTGGCACCCCGGGGTGTTGGTTTAGAGTAGGGTTGTTATGTTCAATTAAGATGGATTCCTTGATTTTTCGTTTGTTTATGTTGGGTTCTTTGTTTAAAATGACTGTGTTTTTAATAGATATACTATGGTTTTTTTGAGTTGCAATGGTGAAAAACATGGGACAGTTTTTTTATTGTGTTCTGTCAATCTGGTTTCCAATTTTCTTCCTGTTTCTCCGATGTAGAATTCTGGACAGTTATTGCATGTTATTTTGTAAATGACGGTGGTGACCTCTTTGTTCAATATTGTATATATATATATATAT
>NW_013669150.1:34119-37227 GCF_000517525.1 Limulus polyphemus
CTATGTATTTGCCAAGACTGTAGTTGAATGAATCATAAGTGGACAGTATAGGTCATAGGGGGCAGTCCTGCTTGTGTGTTTTAGGAATGGCATAGTGTTGTGGTGTGCGTGAATCAGTTTTACATAGATAAAAATAAAGATCGTCAGTAGTTAAATTATCTTTTTTCATTTGTAATAAAATTCTGTTTAATTGTTTTTCGTGTGTTTGTTAGGTTGTTTGGGATGGCTTTGAATTTCTTTTTGTTGGAAGGGATGTCGTTCATTTTGTCGATGTATTCTGAATTGTTCATGATGACAGTGGTGTTGCCTTTATAATCTTTTAATGTTAGTGTTCTTTTTAAGATTATAAATGGATTTGATCTCGTTACTTGTGAGATTACTTTTCAGTTTATGGGATTGGTTGACTATAGTAATAGTCTTGTTTGAGAATTCTTTAAAAAAGTTATTTAAAATATAGTTTTTCTGAACTTTGGGCAACCATATTTTGTTGTAGTTGCCTGTGATTAAAAGTCTGTTGGTTGATTGTCATGGATTTCTTCTTTCTGTAGTTGGAGGATGTTTGAGGTAGAGGTGGTCTTATGTAGTGGGTCACTAGTCTTCTGGCTAGAACTTCTAGACACGCCTTGAACTCTAGGCATGGAGTTGTTTTATGGTTGACGGCAAAATTGAGGCCTTTGAATTCACCACAGGAATAATGTTGATTTCTGAATTCTAAACAGTTTACCTATTGAGTTTTAGTAACAACCAAGTAAGAAAGATATTTAGCTATTTGTTCATCTTGTTGATTGCACTTTAGACAAACAGGTTACCTATCGAATTTCAGTAACAACAAAGCACGAGAAAAATTTAGCAATTTGTTAATCTTGTTGATTGTACTTTCGACAAACAGTTTACCTATCGAATTTCAGTAACAACAAAGCACGAGAGAAATTTAGCAATTTGTTAATCTTGTTGATTGTACTTTCGACAAACAGTTTACCTATCGCATTTCAGTAACAACAAAGCACGAGAGAAATTTAGCAATTTGTTAATCTTGTTGATTGTACTTTCGACAAACAGTTTATCTATCGAATTTCAGTAACAACAAAGCACGAGAGAAATTTAGCAATTTGTTAATCTTGTTGATTGTACTTTCGACAAACAGTTTATCTATCGAATTTCAGTAACAACAAAGCATGAGAGAAATTTAGCAATTTGTTAATCTTGTTGATTGTACTTTCGACAAACAGTTTACCTATCGCATTTCAGTAACAATCAAGCAAGAGAGAAATTTAGTTATTTGTTTGTTTGTCTTGTTGAATGTAATTTGGACTAAGTTACAATCTCTCAGAAGAGCTTCAACATCAAGAACTTCACCTCATCAGATGGATCAGACAGAGTTTTCATCAAAACTGGAAAGAGTACTTCGATATGTTTGAACATCTGAAAAACATACAATAAACAATGCTTCAAAAACTACTTCTAGAAAAGAACAGCTTTTGTATTAAAAGATCACTGCTCTTCTAATCAATCTCAAACATAATCACAACTACAAAGATCACTGCTCTCCTAATTAATCTCAAACATAATCACAACTACAAAGATCACTGCTCTCCTAATTAATCTCAAACATAATCACAACTACAAAGATCACTGCTCTCCTATACAATCTCAAATATAATCACAACTACAAAGATCACTGCTATCCTAATTAATCTCAAACATAATCACAACTAAAAAGATCACTGCTACCCTAATTAATCTTTCACATCATTATTTTAATCAACTTAATCAATGATTCACTTCAATTTCTTGATCATATAAAAATCCATGAGAGCTACAAATCACTCCCACAGAAATTTGTTTAAGAGTGATTGCTCTTATCAATATTTTCAGTAAATCATTGAAAGTCATATCCATCTTCGATGACGAGGAACCCACTTTGAGACTAATAATTCTTGGAGATGGCTTGAATGGGTAATGAATAAAAACTTTAATATGAGTTTAACATAACAGCAAATGTACAACGTTTCAACAAGGTTTTGTCATCATCAGGTACAAGTAGTTTACACTGACACAGATATATATATATAAAACCCTCTTCTAATTGTGCAACAATATCCAGTCATGTGACCTCATTGTTCCATACTGTGTGTGTGTAAACTACTTGTACCTGATAATGACAAAACCTTGTCGAAACGTTGTACATTTGCTTTTATGTTAAGCTTATATCAAAGTTTTTCATCATTACCCATTCAAGATGTTTCCAAGCATTATTGTGTCAATCTATTCTCATTTTAATGAGGGGTATTTCAGTTTGAGTCAGTTGCAATTGCAATTATTTATTTAAACATCCTATAATTTAACATTTATTTTACCTTAATCACTGGTCCATTACACTGTTTAACAATATATCATCTGAGGTCATCTAAACACCCTATAATTTAACATTTATTTTACCTTAACCACTGGTCCATTACACTGTTTAACAATATATCATCTGAGGTCATCTAAACACCCTATAATTTAACATTTCTTTAATCTTAGCTTGTATTGCAATAGTTTTAACAAATGCTATAATTGTGGTTATAAAAACACTTTCTTTTCTAACAGCTTATTAAAACACTATTTTATTCCCAACAAACTCGTGTAGTCATTATAGTTAGATGTATGGTAGAGTTTGTTGGGAATTAAATAGTGTTTTAATAACCTGTGAGAATATAGTGTAGTCATTATAGTTAGATGTATGGTATGTATTCTCACAGGTTATTAAAACACTATTTAATTCCCAACAAACTCTACCATACATCTAACTTACCATACATCTAACTATAATGACTACACTATATTCTCACAGGTTATTAAAACACTATTTAATTCCCAACAAACTCTACCATACATCTAACTATAATGACTACACTATATTCTCACAGGTTATTAAAACACTATTTAATTCCCAACAAACTCTACCATACATCTAACTATAATGACTACACTATATTCTCACAGGTTATTAAAACACTATTTAATTCCCAACAAACTTCACCATACATCTAACTTTTATGACTACACTGTATTCTCACAGGTTATTAAAACACTATTTAATTCCCAACAAACTCTACCATACAT
>NW_013669150.1:38018-38981 GCF_000517525.1 Limulus polyphemus
GGGTTTGTTAGTGTCAATTTTGTTGTGGGGAATGTTGGAGAGTTTTCCAACAATAGCTGGTGGAAATTTATTAGTGTGAATAAAGGAATGCTTTATGTGGTTAATTTCTTCATTTATTTAGTCCATTGAACAGTCTTGTGGCTGTGTTTATGAGGTTTTCAAATGTATTGATTTTTGTGTGTGGTGTGATGAGCATAATTCCAGGGGATGTAGAGGCCAGTGTGTGTGTGTGTGTGTATTCTTGCGGTGAATTTTTTGTTTTAAACTCAGTGTCAGATCTAATAATTTTGAGGTTAAGAAAGGATAACTGTTTATTGTTTTCGTGTTCTATGGTAAATTTGATGTTGGGATGAATAGAATTTATGTATTTAAAGAAAGTTAGTGTGTGTTCTGTAGAAGTGAAACCAGCAAAAGTGTCATCGACATATCTGTACCAGTATAGTGGGGGATGAAGCGCACAATTTATGGCTTGTGTTTCGATCTGGGTCATAAATATATTGGCCAGAACGGGCAAAACAGGATTGCCCATACTTAAACCATCTATTTGAAGGAAATGTTCATCGTTGAAAATGAAGTTGGTTTTAGTTGTTGTAAATTCTAAGAGAGAAGCAAAAAGTGTGCTAGTGATGTGCATTAACTTGTTGGGGTCATTAATGTAGAGGCTGATTGCAATATTGCAAGCTTCAGTGGCGGGGACTTCGGCGAAGAGTGACATGACATCAAAACTAGCCATTAAGGCTTTCGAATTTAGTTGTTCTAGTGTATATTTGAAATTGAAAGCATCTTTAAAAAATGAACCTGCAGATGTTACATATGGTGTGAGAACCCAGGCTATGTATTTGCCAAGACTGTAGTTGAATGAATCATAAGTGGACAGTATAGGTCATAGGGGGCAGTCCTGCTTGTGTGTTTTAGGAATGGCATAGTGTTGTGGTGTGCGTGAATCAGTTTACATAGATAAAA
>NW_013669150.1:39902-43318 GCF_000517525.1 Limulus polyphemus
TAATTCCCAACAAACTCTACCATACATCTAACTATAATGACTACGCTGTATTCTCACAGGTTATTAAAACTCTATTTAATTCCCAACAGACTCTACCATATATCTAACTATAATGACTACGCTGTATTCTCACAGGTTATTAAAACACTATTTAATTCCCAACAGACTCTACCATATATCTAACTATAATGACTACGCTGTATTCTCACACTATCTTCTACTCACTTTGTTTGGTATTTTCTGAAGCAAATGAAGAATCCAGCGAAGGACAGATATCCTGGTTTGCATGGATTCATGTTCAATTTTATTTGTTAAAACCATAACTAAAGATTTTGAATCTAATCCACTAGGATCAGACAATTTTTCTTCATTTGTAGAGTTGCCTTGCAATTCACCACCACCAGACTTTTCCTTTGACTCAGTGGACAGGTCATGGTCATCTTCTTCAATGATCAAAGTTGTCAGGCTGTTGTTTACTACTTTAGCCATCTCTCTAATATCTATACATCTGTTAAGGATATTGTTTATAATGTAAATTATCTTTCTAACACACATTAGTGTGCTAAAAACACTGTTTGTAATGTTAACTATATTTTTGATATAACATTAGTGTGCTAAAAACAGTATTTGTGACATTACATATATTCTAATGTATAGTAACACGTTAAAACAATGCTTATAGTGATAGCCATCTCTTTAGTGTAGTCCAATGTTAATGGTATCATAATGACATACATGCATATGACAGGGTTTGGAACTTTATTTTTTTCTAAGCTAAATGGAGGAATTTCCTGCATATTTTTAATAAAACTTATATTTTCAGACACAAAGTTTTATTACAATATATAATATTAACTTTTTTTTCCCATTTCCAACTGTACTTGCTTTTTGTTTTTTCAGTTTTGATGAAGTGTTTTTTTATGGCAGGACTTTCACTACATTATATAAACTGACATGTCCCAATACTTCACACTCCAGTTTACCACAATGTTGTATATACTGGTACAGGTTTAGCATCAGTTATAAACTGACATGTCCCAATAACAAAGTGTTAGATACTTCACACTCCAGTTTACCACAATGTTGTATATACTGGTACAGGTTTAGCATCAGTTATAAACTGACATGTCCCAATAACAAAGTGTTAGATACTTCACACTCCAGTTTACCACAATGTTGTATATACTGGTACAGGTTTAGCATCAGTTAATTCTTCATCCTGAAGTACTCATTCAACTGACTGCTCATCCAGTTAAAATTCAATGTGTGTGCGTGTCAGAAACTTTTAATGATGCTGATGCTTAGAAATACCGATTATTATACAATACACTCTTAGCCAATGAGGATCACTTTAGTTCTCATGGTTGTTCAAATTTACATATTCATAAAGTGTTAATTATGTCTAATATGTGAATTTTTGCCTATTGTAAGTTACCATTTTTATTAGAATTAATTTGTGAAAGACCTAGATGGTTGTGGTTTTATTTGCAGATTGTGTGAAAGTCAGATTACACAGCTCTAAATTATTATCTTGGGAGGTGAATCATATTTTTAGAAGTTTTCTAGAAAAACTGGGAGACTTGAAAGTTCCAAAAAAAGTATAAAAATAAAAACTCTGTAAAGATACTTTTCTTGCTGTCATCATCATGTCCTAAGTTTGGTAGAACAGCCTGAAGAATGCTGGAAACAAATGGAAGAAGTTTTCGTCTCGCAAGATTGATGAAATCTTTCAGCCACATCAATGCAGTAAACTGGACTAAGTTTGCTGGATACAAACAATAATTAACATTATAACGAAATATTATTACAAGAAAACCAACACGTACATTAGTTATATACATATGTCACAAAACTAAAAGTAGAAAGACAATAATCCAATTAGTTGATGAACATTCACACCTACAGAGCTAGTAGCTTGTTTTGTGTTGAATAAAAACAGTGGCGAGTAAAGAATTATACAATGAAGCCTACAAGTTTTTACATTACACCACAATATAAGGCCTAATGTATTTGTTTACTTCACTTTCCCAAGCAGTACTGATGAGCTATGAATTTAGTAAAACAAGTCTACTACAGAGAGTATCAAATCAAAGAACAGACCGTGCCTCTACATCATTCATGAATTCTTCCTCCACAAAAATGACATGCTTTGGTGAAGAAACAAAAAAAAATCATATATACATTACCAAGTAATATGCTGAATAACAATGAATAATTAATTGTAATGCCACATGTTGCTCAAACACCTAAAGTATTTTAGGTTATTAGCAATGAGTAAAGTACTTAACATCAAAGCCTACAAATAGGACTGGCTGTTGCCATTTCAAAATCATTTCTAATGTATTTAGCAAAGGTATCTTTTCTTCTTGCAAAGTAGTTATAAAATGTCCATTCTTATGAGTATAAGTTCAAATATAATGAAAGAAGGCACTGAAATACACATGTCATAAGTAACAGGTACAGAGAACTTAAACAGTGGAATACAAAGAAACACTTTGATACTGATTCTTTATAAACTTGAAAGTTAATAAACTTTGACTTAGTTTTATAATATCCTGGAACTTACCAAGCTACAATAACAATTAGCAATAAAATCGTTTTTTCAAATGGAAAAATAAATAATAATAAAACTGAAACATACCAGTAGACCCCGAGTGCTTGGCTAAAATTGATACCATTGCTGTAAAGTCTACTGTCTGTGGATTTTTATTGATATTTCTAAGGAAACTTCCAAGCACAGTTTCACACCTACAAATATTTGCAAAATAACTAGTGAATACCATATAATAACATTTTATGTATTGTTTAAACTTATCTGTTGAGTTAAAACTTTACACTTGAGGTTTAAGCATTTTGCAAGTCTTTTAATAAGATTTTTCTTACATTTTCCTGATCTCTGTTGTGTTATCATCTAATATTTCAAAGAGGCCATCCAAGATCTCTGGGAGAAATATCACCATATCAATGTCAGGAACGTCATTCAAAGTAGAAACCTAAGGGGAAAAGAATTAGAAAATCTTCAATGTTTAATGAAACACAACAACAGTCTGTATTTTTTCAACAATTGTGGTTAACAATACTGCTCATTTATTTCAAAGCTGAAACATATATAGGTAAAACTTTACAAACATGAAAAGCCATTAAAATCTGGTCTAAGCATGTTTCCCACACCTTAGGTGGAATGAAATTCCCTAACCAAAATATGTTATTCTCTGACCATTTGATCTATGCTTGTAATGTATCATTCAATTATTACCTATACCTCTCTATAACAAGTACCACTTCCCACGGGTATAAAACCATAACAAGTACCACTTCCCACGGGTATAAAACCATAACAAGTACCACTTCCCACGGGTATAAAACCATAACAAGTACCACTTCCCACGGGTATAAAACCATAACAAGTACCACTT
>NW_013669150.1:44121-45868 GCF_000517525.1 Limulus polyphemus
ACCACTTCCCACGGGTATAAACCACAACAAGTACCACTTCCCACGGGTATAAACCATAACAAGTACACTTCCCACGGGTATAAACCATAACAAGTACACTTCCCACGGGTATAAACCATAACAAGTACACTTCCCACGGGTATAAACCATAACAAGTACACTTCCCACGGGTATAAACCATAACAAGTACACTTCCCACAGGTATAAACCATAACAAGTACACTTCCCACAGGTACAAACCATAACAAGTACACTTCTCACAGGTATAAACTTTAACAACCTAACCTAACTTAACAAAATCATCCAGAGCATTGTTCAATTTTTGTACATGCATCAAAATTATGTGAACCAAGTTCACCTATATAAAGAGTATTGAAATCTTTGAATTAATGTGATATGTTTTTCGATGGATCGTGTACTGAAAATATTTTTAGGCTTATGCAAGTTTTGTTCATTCACAAGGTTGTCAGATTAGAAATCACTATGTTGTAACTTATAGTCCACTAAATTAACAGTTGTATTATGATCTTACTTCATCATGATGTACAACTGTATTCACAGAAGCAGTGGTTCTTACCCATGATACAATGAACTGCCTGGCAAAAGGGTTTTTAGTGTACATCCTCTCTCTCAGCAATGGGATGAACTTAACCAAGTCAAAAGACGAGCTTTCTGTCACCACATCCTGAAAAAATAAACATAACACAAACTTGGTGTACTCCAGAAAAAGTTTTCCTTATCAAGATAGAATTCTTCTTTCTTAACAGTCAGAAACAAATGCAAGAGACTATAGCAAATTTTGGAAAATTGTTTTATGTAAGAATTCAATTATCTCAATAAAATTTGTCAATTTTACCCTTTATACATGTTTACTTATCATCATATGCCAAGAGTAGCATCTTTAAGCCTATTACTTTGAAAACTAACATGATAATTGTGATTACAGTAATCTGATTTGAATTTAAGACTGTGCTAGAAAACAGAAAATTATTTTCTTATAAGCCTACAACACATTAAATAACAAAGCCCTGAATCACAAAGAATTGTGCATGGGAACCTTAGAACATAAAAGGATGATGAAATGTGAAAATCAGTCTTAACCACAGAAGATGACTCTGTACTGTATGTGGTATTGATACTTCTTTAAAAAAAGTTCCCTCAACATTCCATTATAGATGCAAAACAAAACAAAACAAAAAAACAACCTAACAATATCACTAACACAGTGTTCTGATTGGCAAATCTAGTGTCACTCTCCCAGAAAGATGAGAAAACTATAACGCTTCAAACAAGGGAATACAGCCATTGGCCTGTAACAGAGGTAAACACTGCAAGAAAGTTGAAAAAAAAACATCTTACCAAAGACATATAACCATTAGCTTGTAACAGAGGTAAACAGACAACATCTAGTGTTGCTCTTTACAGAGAGTTGAAAAAACATCATACTAAAGACACAGCCATTAGCTTGTAACAGAGGTAAACAGACAACATCTAGTGTTGCTCTCACAGAGAATTGAAAGTTATAACATAATCACAACTAAAAAGATTACTGCTACCCTAATTAATAGCTTACACATCATCATTTTATTCAACTAAAAAAGATCACCGCTACCCTAATTAATCTTTCACATCATTTTATTCAACTAAAAAAGATCACTGCTACCCTAATTAATCTTTCACATAATTTTATTCAACTAAAAAAGATCACTGCTACCCTAATTAATCTTTCACATCATTTTATTCTATT
>NW_013669150.1:46868-60069 GCF_000517525.1 Limulus polyphemus
ATCACTGCTACCCTAATTAATTTTTCACATAATTTTATTCAACTAAAAAAGATCACTGCTACCCTAATTAATCTTTCACATCATTTTATTCTATTAAAAGATCACTGCTACCCTAATTAATCTTACACATCATTTTATTCAATTAAAATATCACTGCTACCCTAATTAATCTTACACATCATTTTATTCAATTAAAATATCACTGCTCCCTAATTAATCTTACACATCATTTTATTCAATTAAAATATCACTGCTCCCTAATTAATATCTCACATCATTTTATTCAATTAAAATATCACTGCTCCCTAATTAATATCTCACATCATTTTATTCAATTAAAAGATTACTGCTACCCTAATTAATATCTCACATCATTTTATTCAATTAAAATATCACTGCTCCCTAATTAATATCTCACATCATTATTTTATTCAACTAATAAGATCATATAGCTGTTAGCTGTAACAGAGGTAAAAAGACAACATCTAGTGTTGCTCTCACAGAGAATTGAAAGTTATAACTTTCCTATACTGAAAATTTATTTCCAATAAGTACTTCCCTTCGCTCACAAGATTAGCTATTCCCATTCAGTGCTGCCCTCTATATATATGTGAACTTTTTTGAATGCATGCCACAAGCATTCTGCTCCCTCCTATTGGAATCTAGTGATTTCAACATGTCTCTCTGGCAAATCGTCATGCATCACATCACCAATGGAGTGTGACATAGTCACGTGATGCATGTGACTCCCTCTATACTCTTCCACCAAACAAGCACTTTGAGTTTCGCAGAAGATGGAAGCATCAGTTTTTGGTTGGGATGAAGGGTGGGAAGTGTGAGGGAAATGAAATGGAACAATCCAAAAGACAGAACTTCCTCAGATAAGATATAATGAGGGACGGCAAAGGAAGATACCCGGAACAGTCCACCTTCCTCAGCTGTGACCCACAGCATAAAGAGTTTGATTGAGGGAGAAATATAGATAACCATAAACATGTATGAGGACTTATGTTGATTGGTTCACTCTAAATCCAACACCAGGCCACGGGGTACTGACATCCACATGGCGGTAGGATGAGGACTCCCAATCGAAGGGGTGAACCGCACTTTCAACAGTTCAACTCCAGTAATTGTGTAAATGGTATCACAGGGCCACATCATCCTGTAAGTGATGGCTAACTCCAGTGTTTGTGTAAATGGAATCAAGAGGCCACATTATCCAGTAAGGTGATGGCTTGACTCCATTGGTTGTGTAACTGGTGTCAGAAGGCCATGTCTCATCTACACCAACAGAATACCACCACCCTACTCTTGGCTGAATGGTTTTAGACCTTTCTTTGTGGAACTCATTCAAGAGGATGTCTCCATGGTGGCTTGAAATTGGAAAGTGGTAAGGACTCCCACACTCCACTAAAAGAAAGGAGGGTGAATATGTAGTGGAGAGTCCAGAGGAATGTCATCACTGAAGACTGTGCAATGGGTGACCTCAAAACCCTATTTTGAAAAGCAGACCATATTGATTTATTCAATCAAGGCATGGCAGGGATGGACAGCTATCCCTTCTGCTTCACCCATGCAGTCCATGGATGGTATATTCCAGAACAGTCATGTTTATGAAGTAAAAACATCACAAGGTTATTCACCTTCAAGCAATTATGTGGAATACCCATTTTACTAGTGAGCATTGCGGAGCCATGGAAGAGAGTGCAATTCAACATGGCTGAACAGTGCAGTTTCAATTGAAGGATACCTGGTTAGGCACCCCTCGCCATGAAGCAGGATCCAAATAGTGACTAATGAAGCAAGGGCCCCAGAAAGGAAAGAAATAATGAATAGAAACTTACCCAGTTAGAGTCACACCGAAGTATGAAAACAATCACAGGTGGTAGATGAAAACCCAACGAAGAAGAAATCGCAATATGGTGAAGATAAGAGGAGATGAATATATTAGGTGTACTCTTCATGCCCGAATGTAGGAGTTCTCCAATGGCTAACAAAAAGGAGATGCCAGAGAAAGGGTAAGGATGTCGAATCTGATGAGAAAACACCTGGAGGAAGATGATAAAGGAAAGTAAGCCAATGGGATCAAAAGCCAAATACAATTGGTGAGGGAGGAAGGAGAAAGATGTTGACCCAAGGAAAACCACCTGGGAATAAATAGGTGGGAGCAGGCACCATGGAAAGAAGTCGTATGGGCAATAGAAAAACAAAGAGCACGTAGGAGTCTATCCAGATTGGGGGGAGGGGGAGGATAAAGACTGGAAATGAAAGGAAGGGAATCAGGCAAAAGGAGGAGTTATCTCCCATAGCCACCGATGTCTTGGGTAGGAAGGAAAGATCTGGAGAAAGGAGAAGAGAGGGAGTGGGAAAAATGTACAAGAAACATCATGGGAAATAAACCCGACCTCAGACATACACAAGCATAGAGGAAAAGGAAATATTCTTGAAGGAAAGGTGAAACATGGAACACAAAGAAAATGATGCAAACAATGGTAAAGAGAGGGAAGAAAGAATCACAATAATATCCCAGTCAGAATGGTAGGCAGTTAGGGAGTATGACTAACCCGGAAGGAATGTATGAACATAGTAAGGATAGACGAGGTAAAAAATTCTGCGGTATTGGGAAAATACACACAAAGGTATGGGACAATGCTGCCCAATAACCCAAGATCAAAGGGACTGAAGACCCATGGTCGAAAAAACAGGGGAGAAACTCTGCCACCCAAGACACAGTGGTTCAATCTGCGGAGATCCACGACTCATAGATTAACTGCAGAACACTTTCCATTTATGCCAATAAACGCCCACTAAAGAAGAGTGAATGGAACAAGCTAAAAGAACATTACCTGCAGGTATAAATTTGATCTCCCCACCAAGGACTGAACAAGAGTCAAGCATGAAGACAAATGATGCAAATGTCCAGATGAAGTACCAGCAAACGAAGTGGAAGAAGAAGGGCAGGAGACAAAGTAAGAGGAAATTGAGGTGAAAGTTAGAGCAGGATAAGTTTTTGGGAAATCAGGATTAATCTGCCCATTAAGGAGCAATCAGAAGGACCTAACATAGAATGGTAGGGACGAGGGAAATCACCCATGGAAGTAAGAGGATGGGGGGGGGGGCAATCCCAGCCAAAGTCATCAACAGCTCTATCTAGAGTAGAGAAGGCACAGGATACCAAATAGAGATAATGGGCAGTTAAGAGATGTAGTAAAGGAATCTATGTGGTGAGAATCCCATGGAAGACAAAGCCACTGGAAAACGAAAAAATTGAGAGACCACTCTGATGGATAGAATGTGTCAGGATGAGAAAAACAAACTGTGATCTATGCGAGAGCCCCTGGAATATGACATACAAGGATATGAATATTGTGGGTGGGGGCCCAAAAGAGCATATCTTATATGTGAAAAGAGAGTAAGTGTGAACAGGTTCTATCCACAGGAGCAATGCCCCCAAAAAAGGGACAAGAGAAGACAAGACCATAAAACCTTATGAATAATTTACCCAAAAGCAAGAAGCCATGTGAGGAGGGAATGAACTGAAGATGGCAAAAAAAACAGCATGGAGGGAAGAAAGAGGAGGTATCCCTCAACAAACTTAAAATGTAAAGAGAACACTAAAGAAAGGAAAATATGAAACATTAAAGGTATATGTATGAATATATATATAATATATGTGTGTGTGTGTGTGTGTGTGTGTGTGTGTGTGTGTGTTGTGTGTTCTAAAATGAATTATTCAATAAAAATTTAAATATTAAACAAATTATGTTTATTACTAAAGTAATATTAAGTATGATAAGAGGTATAACAATATGAATAAAATTCTAAAACTATCTAACCATTACAATAATGAATAAGAATCACCAATCCCCTGCTTTTACAGGTTGATCCTGTATAATAAAAAAATTACCTTCATAAGACGATCCAAGAGTTCTGAACCATTTTTTACATTCTGGTCAGGGTCTGCTGCTAGCTAACAGAAGCAATAAAAAATATAATAGTACAGAAATGGTAAAACACAAACACATTGCTTGCAATGAATTCTGACTGATAAAAATCTCTCTTCTAGACAACAAAAAACCCAAATGAAATAGTTTAACCTCCAAGATTCTTTGTGTTGCTTTTTTGTTTTCAGAAATCAGTCTTATAGTAAAATGTTTATTCTGTGAAACTAATGTATTTCCTGTCTTGAAATATTTTAGTTTTAGCCTCACAAGTTGGAGTTCCAAGTTTGATCATGCAGTTTCCAGTACTGTACAATTTGCAGCTCTCACATTTTAGTTAGCAGTATACTACTTTTGAAATACCTATATTCAGAACAAAATGAAATTAAAACATATTATGTCTCTATATGGCAAGGCTATTAATCACATAATATCCAGATTTTATCAGTGACCAAGAAGAACAGACACATAGATTCCATACTTACCATTATGTGGACATGAAGCTAACAGATATAAGAAATTCAGATGAAATAGCAAACATTTATATTTCCCATGAAAGAAAGAATCTATTCATTCTTTGGACAGTACACTTGACTTGATTCTGGTGTGTCTGTTTACTATTCATAAACAGACAGATCAGAATCAAGTCAAGTGTACTGTCCAAAGAAACTATTCATAAACAGACAGACCAGAATCAAGTCAAGTGTACTGTCCAAAGAAACTATTCATAAACAGACAGACCAGAATCAAGTCAAGTGTACTGTCCAAAGAAACTATTCATAAACAGACAGACCAGAATCAAGTCAAGTGTACTGTCCAAAGAAACTATTTATAAACAGACAGACCAGAATCAAGTCAAGTGTACTGTCCAAAGAATCTATTTATAAACAAACAGATCAGATTCATGTAAAGTGTACTGTCCAAAGGACCAAAAATAGGTACAGGACAGAAGCTGCCAATGCAGGTATTAGTATCTTTTTGATAAGGTTACTTTGAAAAAACTATATAATTGAGCAAATGTATATTGCATTAAGAAAACTTTTCTTTTCTACTGTTATTTCTTATGGAAGTAAAACAATGCTAACTTCAGGAATATTTACTGTGCAGGCAATAAATATGAAATATTTTTATAAAGTTTGCCTCAACTATATGTCATTTTGATCCTCAGTTATCTATCTGACAAATTACCCACTGTTCATCTGCACACAGAAGTATCTTATCTTACAGGAATAAAGGGGCTAAATCAGGTTACATATTTATCACTCTAAAACAGTTAACATGTAAAAACTCTTATTAAAAATATTTTATCTTTTCAGGAAAGTGTGATCAAATAGTAATTGTTAGATACACAATTTCATGATACAGTAAAACAGGATATTTATTTTGGATACTACACTGTCCTACCAGAAGTCATGAGACACCTCTGATTGCAATAAAATTTGTGTGATGACGAAATATGCAAATAGTTTGGACTATATAGGTGATAAGTGGTTCACTTGGAAGTCATTTTGAAATTGTATGCCAAACAATGACTACACAGAAAGAGCTAACAGAATTTCAGATGGGAAGGATAGTTGGATGTCACTTGGGCAAAATGTCTGTACACGCTATTGTGCAACAATCATTCCCAGGTCGACAACTGGCAACGTGCTAAAGAAATGGAAGTCCACAGGTGATGATGAGCCCAAGAAACGACCAGGTAGGTGTAAAATACTGACTGACAGGAGCTGATGCACCATGAGAAGGCTGGTTATCTCATCTTTCCATCAGACCCTAGAGAATCTGTGTTTGGAGAAGGGAGCAGCCACAGGCAGTCCTATAAATGTTTTCACAACATGTCAAGAGCTGCATGCCATGAATTTTCACAGACAAGCTGCAGCCCACAAGCCATTGATAACAAAAACAAATGTACAATATCGATTGGCATGGGGCAAGGCACACCGAACCTGGATCGTGGATCAATGGAAATCAGTCCTGTGGAGCAACAAGTCACGCTACATACTCTTCCAGTCTGATGGATGTGTTTGGGTATGGAGGATGCCTGGAGACTGATTATTACCCGAGTGTGTTGTCCCATCAGTGAAGTTTGAAGGTCAGTCTGATGGATGTGTTTGGGTACGGAGGATGCCTGGAGACTGATTATTACCCGAGTGTGTTGTCCCATCAGTGAAGTTTGAAGGTGGAAGAATCATGGTCTGGGGGTGCTTCTTATGGTATGGACTAGGTCCACTGGTCGCAGTGCATTGATCCATGAATGCCGAGTCCTACAATGATGTTCTGAACAATTCTGTGTGTCCTAAATTGTGGCAATTTTATGGTACTGGCCGTTACACCTTCCAACATGATAACGCTCCATGTCACAAAGCAAGGATTGTGAATGCATGGTTTGAAGAGAATAACATCAGAACACTGCAGTGGCCAGCACAGAGCCCCAACCTTTGGGACAAACTAGAATGCAGAATTTGAGCAAGACCAAGATGGCCCTTTTCAATGATGGAGCTTACTAATGCTTTAAAAGAGGAGTGGAGCACAATACCACCAGCTTTCTACCAGAAATTAGTAAACAGTCTTCCATGACGCATTGAAGCAGTCATTAAGACCAAAGACGGGCCAACCCGCTATTAATTTCTTGGAATAAAGACATGTTATATTCTTAACTACCCATGTCCCATGACTTTTGGTAGGATAGTCTATAATCTCATGATACAGTAAAACAGAAAAGGTTATTTTTATGGGTTAATATAATCTGAGAACTGGAAGAGGATTCCATAAACAATAATAAAGCTCAAATACCCCACCACCTGGTTAGGATAAAAACTACACAATGGCAACTCTTCACAAACCTTAAACAAAAACTGTTAAAACAACAAACTAACTAAGAATGTTTTACTTAGACTTGTTATACTGTTTTTAATTTTAAAAATGATTTGTTTAAAAATAAAAATGTTAAAAGAAGTCCTTAAAATAAGAGTCAAGATGATAAACACTAACTCTGAAAAACTGTAGTATATTTTGCTTTTTTTCTTTCTCATTTCTTACCTTGCTTAGAGCATCAAAGATGTCATTAAAGAATGGTAAAACAGAGCCTCGAGCAACTTTGACAACATTGTAAAGAGCTTCTGCTGCATAGTACCGAACCCTACTGTCCATGTCATTAAGGCAGAACATTACGGGTTGGACAAGTTCATCAATATATTGTGATGTTTCCTAAAAATATTGAAGTATACCATAGTCCTAATGGTAGGTCTGAATACACAAATTGTTCTTTTTATGTTTACTACTTATTCAAACTGCTAATGTATTGTGAAATAATAAAAATAGTTTTGTTTTATTTAGTTAGATATAAATATTTTCCCTGTTTAGCTTGATTTTTCTTTTTTCATACTTAAAGCATTTAATTCTTCTAAGATTCTAATTCTAAAAATTCTAAAATGACTTAAGCTCCAGTTTATCCTAAACAATGACTTAATATTTATTTTAGTTAGAGCAAACAATAAAATATTACATTGTCATAATCAGCAGATACACATAAACCAAATGAAATTAGCATTAACCTTTAAAATCACCACTGGTTTAAAAACATTTTTTTGTCCTTCAGTAATTGCAATAATACATAATGATTGAAGCAGCTGTATAGAATTTTGTACAATCTTACAATCATTGAATTACTAATTAAATTAATTTCAAATATTTAATAAAACTAGTCTTCTGGAATAATTATTAGAAATCATAATTAATTAAATTAAAAAAGGGATACCAAGTCTTAGTCACAATAAACGTAAATCAGTAATTTCTAAATAAAAAATGACTGAAAACTAATTCACAAAATTAGTATCTTCCAAAATAGAAAAGCACAATACCAGATTGCAGTAGTGTTTTGGCTTATTAATAAGACATGTATATAAAAAAGTAACAAGTAAATAAAAAATTATATCAGATTGGAGAGATAAAAGGAAAAAGAAAGTCTGCAAGTATTCTGATATTTTTCTAATAAGTGACTAGTAAACAGTTACAGTATTACTTAAAAAAATTTTTTTTCTTATTCCCCTAAAACATATTGCTATGACATTCAACTAAATCAATTATTCTTGTGAGGTGGCTGAAAAAAAAACTAATGCTACAAAAACTGGGTTTCAACACCCACAGTGACTAGAGCACCGCCAGTAATTGGGTAGTTTTATCTTAACAACAAACAAATTATTCAGTAATATTTTAATTACTAGGACAGTTGGAATAATTGGAAACACTAATTTCAATTAGTTGATTATTTCTGTGACCTTAATGAATGTAAGAGTAATTATAATTACTGGATAGTTGAAATAATTGAAAACTATAATATTCAGAAACAATAGTTGATTATTTACATAACATTAATTGATGTGATCAATTTTTATTAATCAATTATTTTATTATTACCTATGGGTATCAATTCCATTGATTAACTGCCCAGCTCTACAACACTAAAGGTGTTTCATAATTTCTACTACCCTTTACCAGAATAAATGACCCAAGATTGAACATAGACAGTTTGTGTGTTTTACTGAAATTTCAGGCTGACGAGTCTGTATTTTATATAATTTTAAAACTTTTTATATAACTTCCTTAACAAAATATTCAGCATTCTTTGAGCTATTCTCCAAATCTTAAGGTACAGAATTCTATTGAAACTCAGCCATTGCTATTGCATCTCTACCTAACTTTACACCACTGTCTTCAATTACTAATGAATTCTATAATCATTCACTTCCTATCTTTAGAGCTAAACCTAAAGTTACTGGCAAAGAAGTGATTTTTTTATTAACTTTTTAATCCTAGTCTTCTTCTCTGCTATTTACTTGATTCCTTGCACATAAAACATCACAAAGGAATTGATAATTTAGATTTTAATTAAGGAAATAGAATTCACGTAAAACATCAATAAATGTATTATCCTTTCATATATTAAGTTTTCTTTGTTTCCTTTTTTCTGTTTAGGCTACTTCTATGTCTAGGTTGATCCAAAAGATCCTCCTAGAAAACAAAGAATTTCAAATCTGACTTACTTTTCCAAGAGCTATTGCTATTGCAGCAAGTCCAATCAATCCTCCTTTCTTGCTGTTAGCATTAGATGAAAGAGCAAAATCTTGGCCAAGTACCCACAGCAGCCGTTTTATCTGGCTTACGTTATTGACAGAAGCAAAATCTTTTACCATCCTGTGATTAAACCAATTATTTTAATCATTTAATACTTATTCAAATCAAAATAACATTGTTACAAACACATTATGCAAATGTTATAAATATGATTTTAATGTATTTTGAGAACTTTAAATATGTATAACTAAAACTGATAAAGTAGTGAAGTGTATCACAGACACAGATAACATGCTCCATTAAAACACTGTATAAAAATAGAGCAACATTTTTTAACGAGGTTTATTATTTTCAAATAACTATGAACACTATAACTGCAATTTACCAATAAATAAAGTTCATTCCACCACTCAGAGAACTTATAGTTAATAATAACCTTGAACTGTCAAGCCCCTTAATTCTTCTTGCCCCAGAGCAAAAAAAAATAATCCAAAACTCTTAAATCACTTCTTACAGCTTAAGTGACTTAAAATGTTAAATGAAGCATGGACCTAGAGAAATGATATAAAAATAGTTTCTACAGTACAGACAGAAACAGAGATTTGTCCAAATAAGTTTATACAAGTTATACTTTCTACAACAATCCTATGCAAACATTGAAATTCTTAAGTAACTTTTCAGTGTGTGTGTGTGTGTGTGTGTGTGTGTGTGTGTGTATATATATATATATATATATATATATTCAAACTACATGTATTAGCTTTACTAATAGATCTAGAGCTGGGTCTAGCTCACTGGTCATTGCTCTTAGAAAACTAAAAAACTATCCAGTAAAACATTTTAAGTGTGTACTGTACATTGGAAATAAAAGTAACCATCAGTTCTGATGACAACCACAGTTGTACGACTTTGGACTTTGAGTGATAAGGTAAAACGTTTGCTACGCTCATCACTCTAAGATCCAGCTAAATGTGGATACTTTGCCACAATTTCAATGTTGCTTGGTGATGACCAGTTTGAGTATAATCATATGCAGGGGTCCCTCCATGACTGACATGAGAGGTCAGATGAAAAGCCAACCTTTTTTTTAGCGAGGAAAAAAAAACACTTCACAAATGAGTTACAGAGTGATTTCCAGCTGGCAAGTACCTGTGATATTTGTTATGTCCATCACTCTAAGACCCAACTAAATGTGGATACTTTGCCACAATTTCAATGTTGCTTGGTGATTACCAGTGTTGTCTGAATTTAAAAATTTTAGTGAGGAAAAAAAGAAAAAGATTCACAAATGAGTTACAAAGTGACTTCCAGCTGGCAATTACATGTAATTTGGGGTTACTGTTGAACAAAAAATGACACTAGTCTAATTTTATCGATTAATGTTAACATAGCTCTTAATGTACTGAATTTATGCTGTAATTGATTCAGGTGGTCCTTAATAGGATGTTGAAACATGTTGAAATAAGTCAAATGAGTTTATTATCTCTCGATACAAATCACTATTGTACATCTCACTTGGAATATTTCATACAGTTTTGGTTCTTCCTTATGTAAGAAAAAATGAGTTAGTGGAACGGGTTCAGAGAAATATAAATATAGTATAAACGATAAACTACGAAAACCTTCACTTGTTTAAGCCTAACTGATTAATTACTTCTCTATTTCTATAGCAGCAGCTTTCCTCTTTTCATAAAGCTTGTCGTTCAATGCTCTGACACATGCAGCACTCAATGGAGCAAAGTCTTTTTCTGTCATTTTGAACTAAAAACACCTCCGAGGTTAGCTTCTGAAAAATTAGATAACTGTTCCACCTAAATACTGAAAAGACAACTTAGATGTCACATAAATTTATAATAAAGTCATATACACGCTTCAAACCTTGAACCACCTGTCACGAGACAAGGTTTTATGTGCAGTAGTCCAAATCACATCAGCGTTATATAATGCTTGTACGAAACGCATAAAAAACTGTAAAATATATCATATATAAACATTACTCGCAAAAAATAAAAATAAGCAAATAATATAAATTTCACAATTGAGTTAGATTATAAATTAAAATGTTTCTTTTCTGCTGACGAACTATTGAAAAATCAAATATATCATCGAATTCGACAGATCAGCAATGAAAATGCATACTTAATTTTGGGACCTAACATTGAGGCTTTCTTAGTGATGTTACATTCTATCTTTATATAAAGACAGCCATTAATAACTGCCTAAATAAAACACGTGATATTTAGATATTTGCATAACAATAGTGACGGATACGACAGATTACTTATGACATGTTATATGTTTGTGGTATTAGTGACTTGATGAACCGAAGAGGTGGCCCGGTGCATAACTATTATTTTCTTACTATCCAGAAATGTACAGTCATTTTTATGAGATGTCTTGAATTATTGATGTATTTCTATTTATGCCCCCTCTATGAAGGTGGATTAATAAAGAAAAAACAAAACGAAAGAGCATTCAGCTTGCAATCTGTGGGTCGCGGGCTCGACTCTAACTTTTCGAAATGAGGTACGGCAGCCTCAAACAAACAAGCAAACTCAAGAGTTAAGTTCAAGCAAGAAAAAGGAGAGTGGATACAAATTTTCGACCACTTTATTCAACAACTAAATCTGAATGTGAACGTCACGACGTTGACCTATGGCGGATGCAAATAAAGTTCGAAGGGTTCATCCAATCCTTCTAGAGAAGTCAATGCGTCATATTATTTTATAAAAAGAATGGTTAAAATCAGTAAAAAATCTATAACATTGAGGCATAAAATATGAAATTGAGAACATTTCTGTTTAATTATTCCATCGATAGCTTAGCAGTAAATTTACGGATTTACAATGCTAATATACCGGTGTTCGATACCCCGCGGTGGATATGTCGCTACACAAAACTATTTAATTACATGCAAATGTTCAATAGAAATTGATTTGTTGAAATCTGTTTGACTTTTAATTACATTTTAATAGAGCAGGCATATTTTGATCATCCTGTGTCGATATTTAGATAACAAATTCAAATATATTTTGTATGTTTCTCCTCAAATCGTTGTAAAAAGAAGTTGTAATATTCATGTACACTGATCATCTTATAGGTAACAAAGTAACCATGGATAACAGGAGAAATAGAAGAAAAGTTATATGGAATTGAAACAAATTTCTGGTTATGATTGAGTTGAATAAAGAGACCAAACACAGTGTAGAATGTACAGTAATCTTTATTTATGTTCAGGACAAATTAAAGTTGGGGAGTGCAAGCAGAATGGTACCATGCGTTTTATTTTATTTTAGTTAATACCTAAAGTTTAGAAATTTCTGTTTTTTCAGTTGAGTTTGGTCATGTTCAGAATAGTGTTTTGTGTCCAATCTTGGCTCAAGCTTTACCGTATTGTTGCGTCAGCGAGTCACATGACACTGTGACGCAACGTTTCTAGAACTATCATGTACTTTATCGAATGTTCAAGTTCTTACTAGAAATAGGTTACGCGGATATATATATAGGAGGGGACAACGTGACGCGGTAAGGTGTAGACAGTGAGTAATTGAACTGCAGTCACAGCGTATTGTTGAAGTTAACGTTCGTTCGTTACAGTGTTGTTTTAGCGCGAGTATTGAGATTAAGTGTATCGGTAAAGTTGTATTCGGAAATAATAAACCAGTTTTATTAAGTAAAGACTTGTGTCGTTAAAGTTTCGTTGGAACGAAATTACGGAAAAATTAATTAACAAGCGGAGACGTAACAGTATGTTCTAGTATTAAAAGATAGGTAGGTTTTTCCCTGCTAAGTTAGATTTTTAGCTTATATTTTTGCAGCACTTAGCGATTTTGCAGTGATCTTAGACTTATGATTTCGGAAAGATTTTACAGAAACTTTTAGAACTTTGATAACGTTTCTAATTTTGTAACTTTTGTTTTGCCTTTATTTTGATTTAATTTGGATTTAGTTTTATAATCAGTGGCCGTTTGAGATGGAAAAAAACAAGCCTGCATCAGACAAACTCAAAAGCAAGACTCAATATTGTTACGTCTCCGTTTGTTAATTAACTTTCCCGTAATTTCGTTCCAACGAAACTTTAACGACACAAGTCTTTACTTAATAAAACTGGTTTATTATTTCCGAATACAACTTTACCGATACACTTAATCTCAATACTCGCGCTAAAACAACACTGTAACGAACGA
>NW_013669150.1:60869-63033 GCF_000517525.1 Limulus polyphemus
TCCCACAGTACTTTCCCATCGTATTCCTGTGGCTTCCTTCTTACTGAATCACTTCTATTGTACTGACATTCATATACGGGATGTGACTTCTAACAGGACTGAAGATGTCTGCATTAGGGTTCAGCTGCGGGGTCTGGAAGGTGCTTGTCATTGTCTGGGGTTGATTAAGTCGATGGTTAATGTATCCTCCTTGTGTAAAAGACAATAGATCATCCTTTAATGTATCTAATTCGCTTTTAACTTTACTAATGTTTTCCGTTTGTACTTCTTGTTTCCTTTCTTGTTTCAGTTGCCACTACTGTAGTCTCTCTTCTTGTTTCTTTACTTTTTCCTCCAACTACTGCTGTAACTTCTCTTCTTGTTTATTTTCTTTCTCTTCTAACAACTGCTGTAATTTCTCTTCTTGGTTACTTTCTTTCTCCTCTAACAACTGCTGTAATTTCTCGTGTTTATTTTCTTTCTCCTCCAACCACTGCTGTAGTCTCTCTTGTTTATTTTGCTGTTCGAGCTGCCATTGTTTAGGTTTTCTTGCCACTTCTGTAATCTTTCTTCTTGTTTCTTTTCTCGTTCTTCTTGTTTCTTTTCTTTTTCCTCCAACAACTGTTATAATCTGTTTGTTTGTTTGTTTTTAATTATGCACAAAGCTACACAAGGGCTATCTGTGCTCTGCCCACCACGGTAATCGAAACCCGGTTTCTAACGTTGTAAGTCCGCAGACATACCGCTGTGCCACTGGGGGGCCTGTTGTAATCTCTCTTCTTGTTTATTTTGTTGTTCGAGCTGCCACTGTTTTCTTGCAACTGCTGTTGTCTCGCTTCTTGTTTATTTTCTCGTTCTTCTTGTTTCTTTTGCTGCTCTAGTATTGCTGCCATCAAGTCTGCTAAGCTGTAGTTTGATTTGCTCCGTTCGTTAGTTAATTTTCCGTAAATTCGTTCCGACGAAACTTTAGCGACACAAGTCCTTTCTTAAATAAAACTGGTTTATTCTTTCTGAATATAACTTTGAGATACACTTAATTTCAACAGTCGCGCTATAATTCTCAACGAACGTCTCACGTGCTCGACTTCAACAATACTCAGTTCAATTACACACTCTCTGACTGCAGTTCAATTACTCATTGCTCCGTCACGTTGTGACCGTCTTATATATACAAGACTAACACATATCTAGTAAATGCTTGGGTATTCATGAAGGAACAGGATATTTCTAGAAAGAGGTGGCGTGATACTAGTCACGTGACCTCGCTGACGCAACATAAACTTCCAACTCATATTAATTGTACAAGTCTTTTTATCAGTCTATAAACTGGCATGACATAGAAATAGGACCAGGCTAGTATAATCTATATCAATTTACAATCGTTGTAGTATGTAATCTAGTTCCAAGCTACATGAATAGTGCAAGTTTACGATCTTTCTATACTCAATTTGCAAATTAAATTCAAACTACCGGTACAAAAATGTTGAAAAAGTACTTGAGCATACCCGAAGAAATATATATATGTTTACTAATTATGGAAGATTAAAATTAACAGTTATATCAACTAGGGCAAAATCAAATATTCTTATTTATCACAATTGGCCTAAACTTCCTGTTCGATTCTCTCAGCTGTTGCCTCAGCACTTCTCATGCTAGCATTAACTTTTTCGATTTTTAGGAAAAGAATTTCTAAGATCAGTTTATACTTTCTTTATCTTGCACCCCCACACCACATTCATTGCCTACCTCATTTCGAGCAACATCTGATCTTCTGTCTCTGCCACCTTGCTTTTACATACATATCGGGTAATTTCTCTTTCAGTATTGATTATAATTGTCTATGGTCTTTCCTACACCTTTTTTGTTTAAATATATATTTATTTACTTTTAGTATTGATGGAGTGATATTATTATCAGTTTTCGTTTTGGGTTTATTCTCTCTTTTTTTCATAGTTTGGAGCATCCTTTATAATTACGATTGAATTATGTGGTAAATCAACAACAAACATGTTTATGCATATAAACACACGTCCACACACACACACATGTTTGATAATAGTTGATATATAAACAGAAAACAATTACTGTTATAGCAATAATTATCAACTATATAGTGTAACGACAGCGGAAGTCACGCGACGCTGGGAGCATGCGCGCTGGAGTTTCTAGAAGGATCGTGACTTAG
>NW_013669150.1:63812-71271 GCF_000517525.1 Limulus polyphemus
TTCTGCACTTCATCCCCCACTATACTGGTACATTATTCGGTCTCTTCAAAAGAAGAGAGTCGATTTTATTGCATTGAGTGCATTTATTGTAGAGGGTGCTTTTGCTGTCATGGTAACATTTTTCTTGGTGGTAAATACAAAAGTTCAAAGACGCAACTGGTAAGGTATTGATTACGTTAAAGTTTAAAATATACATACAATTTTTGAAACTGTGTCCCACATACAATATAATTGATACAGTGGAATATTCTACCTGTATTTGAAGATAGTGGTGTAGTATCATTGTGCCCTGACAGGTTTTAAGTTTAAGTTTCATAAGTTATTGGTGTTACTTCATAATACTTGGTCCAGAGCCCTATATCCTCCTATTCTGAATATGTTAACCCTCAAATTATCAACCTTTTTTTTTTTGTAACACCGAGTACTATTGGTACATGGACAGCATTCATTTATAAAGATATGAGAAAGCACAACATGAATATGATAATAGGAAGTATTTATTTAACGTTTTGGAATCATCAAAATTTCATCATCAGTAGTAAATAGTTCTAGTGCTTGTTCAGAAGTATTCTTGGAAAAAAAATAGGTAAAGATTTTATGTTCCAGTACAAGGATCCCCAGGGATAAAGGTAATTGGCATAATTGAGTTTTGAGGAGGGTATGGAGAAGTTCAATTCTTTGGCTAATGTAGTTTTTGTTATCACTTAAAGTAATGTTGCTGTAGTTAAATATGACTTAGTCAGAGGAGATCTTGCTGTGTGTTATGTTGTTAGAAAGTGTCCTTAGTTTATAATTTTGTATGTGTTTGTGTATAGTAATTTTCTTCTCATTACTGTGGTTGATAAAATTCATAAGGTGGTTGAAGTCCAGCCAGGATGTGAAGTTGGAGAGTGACATTAGAGATGAATTCAGCTTAGATAAGCGATGATATTTGTGTCAGTGTTTCCATCTAAGTTCTTCATCAAGTAAGCACTTTTGACAAGTACAGTTTGCTATTGAGTGTTGGAGGTTTCTATTAGTGAGTTTGAACTGAAGAAACTTTGGAGTTAATGACATGGTTTTCTATTCTGTTAAAAACTGGATGTCAAGATTTATCTTTTTTGTTTTGTAGTCCAATTTTTCAATGGTCCTGTAGGTTCTGAGATAATCATTTCCGTATCATCGTAGAAGTATACCAGTAATCGACTAATTTTTTGGAAATGTAACTTTATTTATAATTTATCAATACTTTTGTTTTTGTACATTGATACTTAGTGTACATAATATTATACTTATAGATATTTAACATTGGTTTAAAAATTATAATGTGAGTAGAATGAAAGCTGAAAAAATTCATACCAATAAATTTCAAACATTCACATTCAACTATCACAATTAACTATCAAATAATATTTTGCAATGTATTATGCATGTAAATTTTTATCATTTTAAAATTTTTTCCCTGCATTTTTTTGTATATTTCTTGAGTGAAGAACCTGATGTGCTTTTTGTACTTTTAGTCTCTAATTTTTGCACTTGGTTTTGGATTTAGTTGCTCTTGGTCACAATCATTGTTATTTTTCTCAATTACTTCTGCAGCAAAAGGCACCTCTTATATCACAGTTGTTCCACAAGATGGGAGAAGAAAAACATGGATAATAAAGAATAAATTGATACATCTAAATGAAAACTTTTTTCTAGTTTACTTTCTGTGATGTTTTGATCAGACACCCTTTGTCAGACATTAAACACCACATTACAAAGGAATTAGCCACCATTGTAATATGGTCTTTACTGCCTGACATAAGGAATCTGCTTGGAACATCACAGTTTATCCAAGTCTTATGTAACAGTTCTGACCTTCCTTTATTCCATGTAGGATCAAGATCAATTCATGAAACAAGAATATTTTAGGCAGCATGCATCTAATGTGTTTTAGAAAACAGAAATTTGGCCACCTGTTTGTCTTCCTTTCAGTTCAGTGGCCTCTAACCATTCTTGCAATTGATCAACAAATTCCACTCCATGTTTGGTACTGCAGCAATCTAGGTTCATCATTGGCTATTAGGTAGCTCTTTCAGTGTCAGTATATGTATAATACTTAACAGCACATTTACTTTCCCCTTCTTTGGCCCAACTAGTAATTTGTATAAATAGCTATTTACCTCTTTTGACTTTGTAATCAGTATGCCTATGAATACATTGTAAAATTGTATTACCTTTATTACCAGCAACAGAGCATTGTCTCAGTGGTTTGAATCACTTTTCCACCACTATGCCAAATTGTGTGTGATCCAACTTATGATAACCCAAATGCATTACCTTTCACTTACTATAATTAAAGGTCATTTGCCAGTTATTGGTCTAAGTTATTCTGTAGTACCTCAGTACAATAAGAAATACCCAAGAGTATAATGTTATCAGCAAATTGTACTAATTATGCAACAATCCATATCATTAATATAAATGAGAAATAGCAAAGGCCCAAGCATTGACTTTTTAAGGCACACTAGTAATAACAACAGTACAGTTTGACTGGGCTCCATTGATAATTTTTTGTTGTGGTTTCTGTCATACCCTTTAAGGCACACTAGTAATAATTTAAAATCTAAATACATCAAAGCCTTACCTCTTACATCATCTAGATAACAATTAACGTTCTCAGAAAAAGTTACCAGATTAGTAAAGAAAAATTTCTATTTAGTGTATAAGTGTTGGCTTTCTTCTATTATATTATAATAAGTGATTTTGCAAAGATTTTTATATCAGACTCTCTAGATCTTTTTCCTCTATGGAATAAAGTCCAATTGGTCTGTAATTTCCAGGGTAACTCTTATCACCTTCTTTAAGAATAGGAGTAACATTCGAAACTCTCCAATTGTCTGGCACTTGCACACTGTCTGTTGACCTACCAGAAGTGAGAAAGAGGCTAACTTATTTTATGCTTGGCCTTCTTTAAAATTGTGGATGTTAACATTTGTACATAATATTGATGCTCACCTCTCCACAGAACAATTAGCTAGCACCTACATGCTACTGTCAAATTTATTTTGCACTTGTGCCAAGCAAATGTAAGAACTCTCACTTCTGCATGTAATGATATGTACTCCATTATATTATACCCCTTCACCAATAGGAAGGCAACACAACCTCCTTCAGTAGTACTCCCCCTTTAGTATTTTGTTTAAACCAAGTTAGAGACAGCACCCTGTGAAGAAGTTGAAGAGAAGGATAGGCTATACAGAAACAGGTTAGACAAATCCTGAGTTGAAGCATTTACCACTAGGGCCACAGAATTTGGGACAGGTCACTAAAAGTGAGAAGCTTGGTGTTGAGGAGAGTCATGAAGGCATTGATAAGAGGACTTTTGAAGTAGGAACTAATGCACAAAAACCTCAGAGAATGTAAGAATAACTCTGTTGGAAGGATCTGTTTTAGGTAAGATAGCTAACCTGCCACTGATTTCAAAGGTTTATGGAAGTGACAGGTCAAGAACTGAATGTAGTGGTCCTGGGTCCAAAGGAGGATCTCCACAGTAAGAGAACAGAGGTCTCAAGAGTGAGTACCTTCTTGTTATAAGAAACAACAGTGGAGTTGTCTGAGCGGACTATAACAAGATTCCAGATGTACATGACAGAAGATAGTTGCATGCCCTTTTGAACTGCCAGTATCTCAAGGATGTTAATGAGAGAGATCACTCTTCTGGAGAACAAACACCGGAAATGGTGATGGTGTCCAGAGCCATACTCCACCTTAAATGATAGGCATCTATGAACAGATATAAGTCTGGGTGAGATAGAGAAAGAGGGATACCTAGGGTCGTGTTGGAACATTCATGCCACTAAGCAGCAAGAGGGAAGAAAGGGAGAGAAAGATCAAAGTGCATCTCAGAGGGACAAATGACTTGAGAAAGAGGCTAGAGTACCCAAATGAGACAGAAGCCCCTCACTCAGGAAGAAAAGGAGACATGAGAGCTTTGGTAACCAAAAGCTCCATGTTTGTGAGAAATAAAGGAGAAGGCTAAGCCTGCCCAACAAACAACTTGATAAAGAAACCCAAATGAATCAGATACTGACTTTGTGAGCTTTACCAGCCAACTGAAATGAATTTGTTTGTCTGCTGTTCAGCACAAAGCTCCACAATGGGCTATCTGTACTGTCCCCACCATGGGAATTGCAACCCAGTTTTTAGCATTATAAGCCTTCAGACTTACTACTGAGCCACTGGGGGGCAAACTGAAATGAGATGAATCCTGAAGAAGAAGCATACAATAGTGGAAATGCAATTTAATTAGTGTACCCTCTGTGCCCCCAGGACTCCATTAAAAACATATAGGACTTTAGCTAATCCAAAGGGAATACCCATGAACTGAAAAATCCAACTGGTTTAAATGAAGGAAGCAATGGACACCCAAATGAACCTGAATGCTGAGAAAAGCTTTCAAAACATCAAATCTTGGTCATCCACAATGAAGGAGAGATCACTCACCTAAGGTCAAGAAAACCTTACATCTTTAACTGAGGAATAACAAAATATTGGTTTAATGATTTCAGATATATGATAGGCCATCAATACCTTGTCTTTTTGGAAGCTAAAAAAGACAAGAGTAAAACCACAAAGTGGAATTGAAGATCTGTTCCACTGCATTCAATGCCTATAGGAAAGACAGCTTTTTCCAGGCACCAAAGATGCAAGGTGTCTGAAGGGAAGTGGGGTGGAAAAAAGACTGGACAAGAAGAAAGAGGAGGTTGAGAGTGGAAAGACAGGGAAAGCCTCTGATAGAGCACCACTGTGACCTAAGGGTCCACTGTAAAAGGAATCCACAGATGTACAAAACGTAAGAGCCAAGCTTCCAAAGAACTAGAGCCAATGGTGTATCCAGCTCCTCAATGGCTGGCCCATTGGGAGGGGGGGATACCAGGATGAGAAGCAGGAAGTCCTGAGTCTGAGAGGAAGAATGTAAAAGAGAACTACCAATTGATGCACAATGGCAATAACATCACTTCTGGTCAAAGCACCTCTAGTTGCCATTGAAGTAGTAGAAGATGACTCCTGTTCAGGAGTGTTTGTATCTAGGGAGCTTTCAGATATGGGAATATGAGAATGTCTAGTTGAGACAATCCACAAAACTGGATTTTTTTTTTTCATTAAAATCAAGAAATTAATTTAAGAAAGATAAACTGTTATATAAGAAATTGTAACTGAATAGAAAAAAACATGACTGAACAGTGCAGTACCAAGGAGTACTGAACATGAAGTTCACCATCAAGTTCACCATTTCATAGTTTGTATTGTCTATGAGCATTGATGTCCTTTGGATGAAATATTGCAGGAGGGGATATGGATGACCTTGATACCTTTCTATAACATTACTTACACCACATTGCAATTTCTTCCACCTCTGGATTTTATCTCCTTCCAGTCACCAATCCAATTGGACCAGAAGCTCTAAAGTGTGAGTTGTTGATTATTTCTTGTTCTTGCAGCTTTTGTAAAAAAAAAAGCAACCATCTCAAAATTAAAAAAACAATAACAGGAGATCATGGTCAGTGTTGCTTCACTTCTCACTTCTGAAATCCACATCAGATAACAGAAAGTGCTAATCCCATCTGCCCCTGCTTAGTGCCTGCTGTTGAGATGGGTTTTTTCGCAAGACTGCTTTTTGGCAATTTATATATTTTACCTTCCAAGCCACACTGCTACTTCCTAAAACAATATTTGATGTGGTTCCCTGCCCTCACATCTGTTCAGCTCCTGCTGTCCCAATTCATGTTAATGCATCCTAAGGTCTTTTCCTGGGACCTTATGTAGATTATAGATTATTCCTGTTTGATGCAAGCAGTGTTTTCTTCTAGATAAGTTCTTCTCTCCCATGTTTTTCTATTGGAATGGGAGAACCCTCACTAAGCTGCTGGGGATTTCAGTATTGAGATATATCCTTTAGGATGATTTATTCTTGAACCTACTTATTCTGGTAAGTATATCAATAAGTATTTCTCATTTACTGTATGGCTTGACTTATTGCCCAAGCCAACCTACATGTACATGGTCTACTGACTCTCTGAGAAGTACAGGCAGGTTCACATTCCACCCATCTTTGCAACACTTCAACACCATGCAGGAGCTTCTTTTGGTAGTACTTTTCTGCACTGCCAGTGGTGAAGAGTATTCCCTGCTCCCACTTGGTCCACCTGGATGATTACATTCTTCGTGAGTTTTTCGCTTTCTATCCATATATTCTCAGAAAGGAGCTCATCATTCTAGTTACTTTGCCTTCACCTGTCCCTCTACATCTTCTCAATGTAGAATTCCAGCTATCTGTTCTATGAAGAGATGAATAGCATTTCTGAAGTTAACATTTTCCTTACTTGAATAAGAAAATATAGCTTATTTTGGAAATAGTACACTAGTAAAAAAAAAAATGTATTATATATATGTTTGAGATAACTTTATGTGTTTGTACAAGCTGTTTTTTAAAATTAAGTATCAAAACAAAATATTTTGAACTTTACAAAATACAAATTATTTCTTATTTCTTGTCATATTAACTTTGAATAATTCATGCTTTTTTTAGTGAGTAATTTTGTTTTTGCAGTGTGCTAAGATACTAGAAGATGTCATTAATTCATCCATTCCCATCAAAAATCATTGTTGATCAGTGTTGTTCTCATCAACCTGTAGAAGTAACTTTACTGCTAAGAAATGATGATAAAGTAAGTCTCAAGTTTGCATTACAGTTATTCAAATACGTTGGCAGGAAGCCTTGTAATTGATATTTTTATGAGTTTGTCAAGGATTTTATTCATTGTATGGTTAAAGAATTACCTTTGGACTTAGTATTTTAACTGACAGTACCATACAAACAAATCAAAAATATATGACACTGTATAGTAAGTGCATTAAATAATTACCTTCAAACTTAGTATATTAACTGATAATACCATACAAACAAATCAAACATATATGACACTGTATAGTAAGTGCATTAAATAATTACCTTTAGACTTAGTATTTTAACTGAAAGTACTATACAAACAAATCAAAAATATATGACACTGTATAGTAAGTGCATTAAATAATTACCTTAAAACTTAGTATATTAACTGATAATACCATACAAACAAATCACAAACCTAATTATTTAATGCACTTACTATACAGTGTCATATCCTTAAAACTTAGTATATTAACTGATAATACCATACAAACAAATCACAAACATATGACACTGTATAGTAAGTGCATTAAATAATTACCTTTAGACTTAGTATTTTAACTGAAAGTACTATACAAACAAATCAAAAATATATGACACTGTATAGTAAGTGCATTAAATAATTACCTTTAGACTTAGTATTTTAACTGAAAGTACTATACAAACAAATCAAAAATATATGACACTGTATAGTAAGTGCATTAAATAATTACCTTTAGACTTAGTATTTTAACTGAAAGTACTATACAAACAAATCAAAAATAT
>NW_013669150.1:71898-80845 GCF_000517525.1 Limulus polyphemus
TCAGTATTCTTCCTCTAATTAAAAGATGAAATTTAATGGAGTACTTGAATTGAGTTCTACTAGGAGATATATAAATATTTCAATAAATACCTTTCATTCATTCAAACAATTCAATATTTTTCCTCTAATTAAAAGATGAAATTTAATGGAGTACTTGAATTGAATTCTATTAGAAGATATACAAATATTTCAATAAATACGTTCCATTAGCACTGTGTTACTTTTTGTACAGAGTTGTTTTGTTCTCATTAAATAAACTGCTTAATTATTCTGAACTTGAGCTCTGCTAGTAGTTTGAGTTCTATGTTACAGAATAAAGTTTGTAACATGCAAGTGAATATAGGAATAATGGAGGTGAGCTCAACAAACATGCAATATCCCTGTATTCATTTGATAATTTATGTTAATGATAAATATTAATTGTATGAGATGTAATAAAGCCTTCCTAGGTGAGCTGTGATTGTCAAGTATTTAATGCATTTTAACCAATTCATTGATTTCATACTAACCATGGACTTATGATCTATTGAAAGCTGCCATAGAATTTGGTCCTACTTATTCACTTTTATGTGTACAAAAAATATTATTATTATAATACTTACCAATATTCCAAAAGAAGTTTTACAACAGTGCCCATTTTATTATATGTGTGGTAATTCAAGAATAAATGAAGCACACAGTTATCTGATCCCCACAATAATTAGAGATTCAAGGTATGTATAATGATAGGTGTAGTGATTTGTAGTGGTGGAATGAAAGAGACAGACAAGAATTAGTGAAAATCTGAAGCAAGAAAAAACAAGAAACTATTAACTGAAAAGGATGGTCAGTCATACAGGTAGAAAGGACTGTTATATTGTGATAGGTTTACTTCAAAAGTAAACTGTATTTTAAAGATGACTCACACAATGAGCAAAAATAATGAATAAAATGTTAAAACATAGACAAAAACAGCAAGTCTTTATTCCTTCAGGATTGAAATAAATCTGCTGTCTTTCTGAAGATAGGAAGGATTCTTCTACAAAATCATCAAAATGGCATTCACAATGCACATTCTTTCTGTAGCTAACTTATTGGAAAGATCGATAACAAGAATCTGGAAGTATCACTGATCCATTTGATGTGGTAGATCAGTTCTCTATAATCAATTATCCCATGAAACAGTAGATAGGTTCTATGATAGGACCCTGATAAAGTAATACTCCAGCAATCCTGTATATTCAAGGTAAAGTATAATACAATATAATTATCCCATGAAACAGTAGATAGGTTCTATGATAGAACCCTGATAAAGTAATGCTTCAGCAATTCTGTATATTCAAGGTAAAGTATGATACAATAATTATCCCATGAAACAGTAGATAGGTTCTGTGATAGGACCCTTATAAAGAAAGTAATGCTCTACCAGATTTAGTATGTCCCAAATCAGAATGGAGAAAAAATTCACTCATTTACAGATATGAAATATATATTACCTACCCAATATCCAACTTCATGATGAAATCATTTCCCTTCACTCTAAATTCAGCTTCTATTTCTACTGGAACTGATCATAATGTTACAGTACTTAACAAATCACATGTCATTGGCTTCAATTTTTTATTCACCAAGTACAAGTGAAGGTATAACAAAGACAGTATTTCTTACACTAAGCACAACTAAAGCTATAATGAAGACAATACCACCTGTACTAAACACCAGTAAAACTGTGACAAAGACATTACTTTTTACATTAAGCACAAGTAGTTTTAGCAAAGACAGCTAAAAAGTAAAATTGTGGCAAAAAACATTATTTCTACATCAAACACATGTGAAACTGTATCAAAGACACTACTTCCCACACTTACCACAAGTAAAATTGTAAATTACATTTATATGATAAGGAGCTAGAATTACCTTCTTAGAACTGACAAACAAATCTGTAGTCGTAAATGGATTTAATATGTTTACAATATTTTCTTTGTCTATTTCATGCATCTTAGCCAAAGTCTTGTTTTAATGTATTTTAAACCTTATAGTAGTTAAGGATCACATGTTTCTTTCTTCTAATGTTCAGGTTTTGAGATTTGTCCATTGTGTATCTTTGCCATCTCCATACATGAAAGTAATTGGCCCTTGCAAACAGCATATTGCTCCAGGTTTGCAAGCATCTTATAAAGTGGTGCTAACGTTTCCTGATCAACAAGTGAGTATAATGCATAAAATAAGTATCTGTATCTTAGTGTTTTTACTTTGTACGAATAAGTTATATGTCTTATCTCCAGAAAAAAACAACCATTTTTAATATGTTTCTTTTCATTTTCTTAATGTTTCACTGTGTTAGGCCTGTCATGGCCAGGTGGTTAAGGTAGTCAACTCACAATCTGTGGGTCGCGGGTTCGAATCTTCATCCCACCAAACGTACTAGCCCTTTCAGCTGTGAGAGTGTTATAAGGTGATGGTCTATCCCACTATTCATTGATGAAAGAGTAGCCAAAGAGTTGGCAGTGGGTGGTAATGACTAACTGCTTTCCCTCTAATCTTTCACTGCTAAATTAGTGACGGATAGTACAGATAGCCCACGTGTAGCTTTGCACAAAATTCATAACAGCCAAATGATTCACTGTGTCAGCTTCACTGGGAGAGCATGGCTGTCTTATTGTAAAGCTAAATAGCTTTTTTTCTCTAAAAAGAAGTCTTATAATTTATTTCTACAGTTTTATATCCCTCCAATGTATAATTCTCTTGCTAAAACCTATCCCACCATAAAAACTGCTTACTTCATGTATAAACTTTTTTCTTATATTTCAGAATAACAGTACATACATGAAAAAGAAGTATTGAATGGTAAACCATATCTTTCTGTTTATTATAATGAAGAATAAGCCACATCTTTTAATATTGATAGTCTCAATACTGATTAAGTTTTAAAACAAACATTCATATAAACATCCATAATTTTAATATTTATTTAATTCTGTTTTGTTGTGTTTCCTTTATTCCATAAGTTATGAATCCAAATACTTCATCTTCATTTATAATTTATGGCCATTGTTGTGATATTCCTTCCCAGTTATCTGGACACCACTGATTTTATGTCAGATCAGTGAATTTTATATTACAATGCAGTGGTTATCCATGCTGATATAAATATATATATAGGAACATTAAATTAGGATAAAGCAATTCTGAAATGGTCTTACATCCTCTCACCCAAAGCTATCTCAATCCTGGACTGCCCTCTGAGCATTGCTAAAATGTTTCGCTAACAGCACATGAGTCTTTTATACCCCATCAGTTTTGCACCATTTTATAACATGTGCTATTCTAGAGTAATTCTCACTTTCTTGATTGGAATTCTAGCAAATAGACGTGTGTTTTAACTCATTCTCCATGTGGCTACAAAATTTTAATTGTATTTGATGACAAATTTATATCAGTGTTGACTTCAAGTTTCATTTTCTTGTGTTTAATTTTTATTGTTCCATTCTCCTTTTATTTGTGTGTTAATTACTGTGTAAAGAGCATACCTGTTCCAGAATTAGTGTTATACCCCACAGGTGTGCTTTCTTTTTATATTCTTGCACATCTGTTCTTTCAGTGTTGTCTCTTTCTGCTTGATTGGATATTGATGTGCCTTAACTGGCCCCTCCACCTTTACAATGTGGGATTTTAGCTTTGGGTGAGGAGGTAAGACTGTTTTGAAAGTTAACATTTTCTTATACTAAAAAATGTATTTCTGATAAGTACTTACTTCCCTTCACCCACTTCCTACCCTTCCTCCTCACTGTTATGCTGGTGTTTATGGTTTGTGCCTGCCAATTCTCGAAAATGAGGGAGCTAGCTGCCCTAGTATAGAGGGTGCAGTATGATTGGTGGATGGTTATTACATGTTAAGCACATGTTATGAAATGGTGTGAAACTGATGGGGTATAAAAGACTGGTGCACTGTTAAATAAACTTTTAGCAATGCTAAGAGGGTAGTTCAGGATTAAAATAGCTTTAGATGAAAGGGGGAAGTACTTATTAGAAATATATTTTCAGTGTAAGTAAATGTTAACTTTCATTAGTGTTCACTGGTTAAAGACAGAATATTAGAACATACATATTGTTACGACAGTGGAAGTCACGCGACGCTGGGAGCATGCTCGTGGAGTTTCTAGAAAGATCATGACTTATCGAGAAACCCTGCGAATGTCTGGGTGTTTGCCAGGTGCCCTCGTTTATAGTATATAAGCCCGGCAAATAAAGCCAGCAATAGAAGAGATATAGATAGATTGAAGAGATAGATAATTGAGACAAATGAACAATAGACACCATAAGTAAAGTGTGTGAATCACTGTGATTGTTAAGTTTAAAGTGACTGTGGAAATTCTGTGTATTACAAAGTTGTATTGAGAAAGAATAAACTAGTTTTAATTAAGAAAGGACTTGTATCGCTGAAGTTCCTCGGAAATAATTTATACCGGAAATTAACAAACGACCAGATATGTAACAATATATAATTATATATTTTTAGAAATATACTTTGAGTGTAGACTTTGAAGCAGGGAAGGAGAAATTGGTGGTTCCAGTGATAGTTAGTCCTGACACACTGCTATTAGATCTGCCTCAGGCAGTGAACTTTAGTGACTGTCCAGTGAAATTTCTCAGTTCCAAAATATTGTTGCTCAGGAATTTGGGGCAGAAAACTTTGTGGATAGCTGTTTCTTGTGAGAGGTAAGGTATTGCAATATATTAAGTTGATGACTGTCTACTTTAAGCTCTAGTAGTTCAGTAGGCTGGAGAATCAGTCTCAACGCACTTAGTCCCAGTCAGTTTTTTTTATAATGTTGTATGAGGAATTCTGGTTAAAATTCATAAAAAAATATGATATAACTGAGTTGTCCTGAATGTAATCGGATTATTCAGAATGAGAAACTCCTTTCAGTAATAGCATTACTTAAAATAAGAAAAAAAAATATGTCTCATGTTGTTGAGCTCTTTTCAGTGTTATATCTTGTACTGTTGAATTATTCAGTTTACCATCTCATATTGTTGAGCTGTTTTCAGTGTTATATCTTCCACTGTTGATTTATTCAGTTTACCATCTCATATTGTTGAACTGTTTTCAGTGTTATATCTTGTACTGTTGAATTATTCAGTTTACCATCTCATATTGTTGAACTGTTTTCAGTATTTTGTCTTGCACTGCTGATTTATTCAGTTTACCATCTCATATTGTTGAACTGTTTTCAGTGTTATATCTTGTACTGTTGAATTATTCAGTTTACTATCTCATATTGTTGAACTGTTTTCAGTGTTATATCTTCCACTGTTGAATTATTCAGTTTACCATCTCATATTGTTGAACTGTTTTCAGTGTTATATCTTGTACTGTTGAATTATTCAGTTTACCATCTCATATTGTTGAACTGTTTTCAGTGTTATATCTTGTACTGTTGATTTATTCAGTTTACCATCTCAAATTGTTGAACTTTTTCAGTGTTATATCTTGTACTGTTGAATTATTCAGTTTACCATCTCATATTGTTGAACTGTTTTCAGTGTTATATCTTGCACTGTTGAATTATTAAGTTTACCATCTCATATTGTTGAACTGTTTTCAGTGTTATATCTTGTACTGTTGAATTATTCAGTTTACCATCTCATATTGTTGAATTGTTTTCAGTGTTTTGTCTTGTACTGTTAAGTTATTTAGTTTACTATCTTGTTGTATTAAATTGTTTTTCAGTGTTTTGTATTGTACTGACTTGTATTCAGTGTATGTATGTTTTTTTTTATAATTTGAACTGGAACAAAGTTTTTATTTTTCAGCCCCTTCTTTGTAAATCCACAGAATATCAGTGTTGACAAAAACCAAACATTTGAGTTAACTGTGAATGTTTGTCCACTTACAACTGGTATTATAAACAAAAGTCTTGTGTTCCAAGATGATTCTGGTAAGATAAAATTAATTTTGTTTTATATTGATGGAGATATGTAGTATTTACTTAACTTAACTCTTCTATTATAATTATGCTAAATGTTCGTCAATACCTACAGTAGCTTTTTACTGCAGGAAATATAAGTTTTTTAAGGATATATATATAATGGATATTGAACAGAACACATCCTGTCTACCAATATTTCTTGTACGATGGACAAGTTCTGGTATTGAACAGAAGATATCTGTCTACCATTATGTCTAGTATGATGGACAAGTTCTGGTATTGAACAGAAGACATCCTGTCTACCATTATGTCCAGTACAATGGACAAGTTCTGGTATTGAACAGAAGACATCCTGTCTACTGTTATGTTTAGTACAATGGACAAGTTCTGGTATTGAACAGAAGACATCCTGTCTACCATTATGTCCAGTACAATGGACAAGTTCTGGTATTGAACAGAAGACATCCTGTCTACTGTTATGTTTAGTACAATGGACAAGTTCTGGTATTGAACAGAAGACATCCTGTTTTTCGTTATGTCCATCACAACTGACAAGTTCAGGTATTGAACAAAAGACATCCTGTTTATTGTTATGTTCACCACAGCTGACACATCCTGCTATTGAACAGAACACATCCTGTCTACTGTTATGTTTAGTACAGTGGACAAGTTCTGGTATTGAACAAAATGAACTGACTTTCATCAGATCTTGCCTTGAGTTTCATGGTCTACACATTTGAAGTACAGTCCATCGACTTTGGAAAGATAAGACTTTCTACTGTTGTGGTTTTTGAATAATTTTATTGTTAATATTATTATCTGTAGTTATTTGGGTTCCATAACATAAGTTTCTTTAGATTAGTCAATACTCATCGTCAAGTTCAGTTTGGCAATTAGTCTTAGTTGTATTTTCTCCTATACCATTTGCTTAGGCTTACTATGGTCTTTGTATTTTAGGATTACCTGTAATTCATCTTACTGGTATATCATTCATTTTTTTACCTATATATCATGACTCATACATTTGTTATTTTCCTACACAATTTGTTACTTTTATATAACCACATCTATTTCATTTTCCTTATTAATCTTTTATCCTTCTTCTTCACATGGTTTGTGTGGAACCCTTGAGCTGGGGTCAACACAAACTTCTCCCAGTATTGTACATATATATATTTTTCGGTTTTATTTTTATTTTAATGCTTAGTGATATTCTTTGTTCTTTACTGTTTGATTAGGCTTAACAAGTGTATGTTCTTTTCAGTTTACCTGTAGTTCTACTTCTGGGCTAATTGATTAATTAATTAATTTTGTTTGTGAAGGCCCAGGGTCCACCCTATCTGCTCCCACTATTGCTTGCCTTTCTCCTATAACAGCTGAACCCATCTTCAAATGACCTAGATTTTGTCAGTTTTCCTTAACTTTTTAATGGAGTGCCTTCCAGACTTTTACTACAGAATCTGCTAGGTCCATCTCAAGTTTTTTTTCAGACATGTTTCACAGTATATTCCCCTTAACACAACATTTTTTCATGATGAATGAGAACAGCTATTTAAGTGAGAGAAGGTAAATACCTATCAGAAATACATTTTCAGTGTAGGAAAGTTATATATATTCTCTGGGTACTAAAAGAAAACTACTTTTTTAAACATTTACTTGCTAACCATTTCTTAAGGTGTAATAGATTAATTGTTGTATTACTTTCTAACTATATATATTATGTATCTATAATTCTAGGAGTGAGGAAGGAGGTTCCTCTGTACTGTAATGGAGTCGAATTAAACATTCAATTTGATGATAGTTTTATCAAGCTGGATCAAACTTTTGTTGGAATGATTACTATAAAGGAACTATTAATTCATAATTATAGCAGCATATTGGCTAAGTTCAAGTGGAGAAAACCTGCACAGGAAAAGAAACCTAAGTGAGTTCTGAGTTTCAGCTTTTTAAAAATTATCAGTGTTCAAATGGGGTAGTTGAGTGCAAAATTTCAGTCAAAAACACCATAAGGTATGCTAGGACAAATATTTTCTATATTATATGGTGCTAAAAGTTTGTATTTAATGTAAAATTGGCTATTTTGAAGTTCTTCTTTGAGTTTGAATTTACTATTTCAGATTTGATATTTGTTTACTTAAGGATCTAATGGTGTTGAGATAATACCCAAACATTTTTAAGAAGAGTTAGAATTCTTAGAGAAATATTACATTTATGATTTTCAGATATAAAGGAATTTAAATCTTTTTTAAAATATTTTATTTGCAGAGAAGGTAACAAGACAAATAATGAAGTACAATTCATGACAGATGAGTTTTTACAAACATTTAATACAGATTCAACATTATGTGATAAGTTATCACTATTGACCAAATCCTTGTACAATAGAAGAAAGGTAACATAATCTTTATTATGACTTTTTTTTCAACCATGATAGAAGTAATACAATCATGTTTATTATGATATTTCCATCAACCATAACAGAAGTAATACAATCATGTTTATTGTGTTATTTCTACCAACCATAACAGAAGTAATACAATTATGTTTATTATGTTATTTCCATCAACCATAACAGAAGTAGTACAATCATGTTTATTATGATATTGCCATCAACCATAACAGAAGTAATACAATCATGTTTATTGTGTTATTTCTACCAACCATAACAGAAGTAATACAATTATGTTTATTATGTTATTTCCATCAACCATAACAGAAGTAATACAATCATGTTTATTATGATATTGCCATCAACCATAACAGAATTAATACATTTGTGTTTATTATGATATTGTCGTCAACCATAACAGAAGTATTACAATTGTGTTTATTATGATATTGCCATCAACCATAACAGAAGTAATACAATCATGTTTATTATGATATTGTTACGACAGCGGAAGTCACGTGATGCTGGGAGCATGCATGGTGAATTTCTTGAATAATCAGGGAACTCCGCGAATGTTGGAGATGCCTCTTTGTTAGTATATAAGCCTGGCAGAGAAAAGCCAAAAGATAAAGCGAACAGTAGTTAC
>NW_013669150.1:81762-103512 GCF_000517525.1 Limulus polyphemus
TGGCAGGGAAGCCACCGAATATATAAAGTGTGTGTTTTGTACTCGTAGAGAGCGAAGTTATCGAGATTGTGAATCGCTGTGATTTATAGCGTGTATTATAAAAGTTGTTAAGTTTAAAGTGACAAGAGACGTACTGACTGTGGAATTAATGTGTACTAAAAATTTGTATCGAGAAATAATAAACTGGTTTAATCAAGAAAGGACTTGTATCGCTGAAGTTCCTTGGAAAGAATTTCTACTGGAAATTAACAAACAAGCAGATACGTAACAATATTTCCATCAACCATAACAGAAATAATACAGTAATGTTTATTATGATATTGCCATCAACCATAACAGAAGAAATACAATCATGTTTATCATGTTATTTTTACTATTTTTGAAACAGATGAAAAGTGATTATCTAACTTATTATAATACTCCCTACTATCCTTTTATTTCAAGGAAAAAAAGTGAGATGATATTGTTTGGTTACAATATTATGTGGTATTTTCTAGTTTGTGGATTTCCCTCAGTGTAGTTGGTTAGGACCCACTAACTGTAGGTTTGGAGGATACTGTTTTTATCTCTGATCTATAACTGAGCTCATCAAGAAAGAAAGAGTCAAATAATGGGGAGTACACAAGAATAATCTTTATGTGCAAGTCTTGTTTGTTTGTTTTGAAGTTAAGCACAAAGCTACACAATGGGCTATCTGTGCTTGCCCACTATGGGTATCAAAACCAGGTTTCTAACGTTGTAAGTCCACAGATGTACAGCTGTGCCACTGGGGGGTATTTACAAGTAACAGCAAAAACACAATTACAAGTAAAACAAGGGCAAGTGTGTAGCTATACTGGTGATAGAGAGAAAGGAATTATACCTCAATGTGCTCTTTCTCACATTACCATATCTCTTTATGGTGTTTCTTATTTAAAGTTGTATTTTATTTTGTTTCTTCTACTCACACAACTATATTTCTTTCAATATTTGTTTTGTAGAACTGTATGTTGTTTCTTTGTTTTTTCTACTCACACAACACAATCCTTATTCACTGTTTGTTATGTAGATGTGTATTTTATTTAATAACCTAAAATTAAATGTTAATAGGTTTTGATTTTCTTACTCTCTAGCTTATTTTTCTTTTCCTTTTTATTATTTGAATGGTGTTTCAGACCCAGCTATAGTGTGGTATGTGAGGGTACCTTAAACTTAATTCCCATTCTCTAGAAAAGCTGTTCACAGTTAAATACAGGTCCTGAAATATTTCTAGTTGTTAGTGAAATGTTTATAGTTGTGTTGTGCATACTACCCACATTTGTAGAACTACAGTTCTTTGTAGTATTAGAACTATTATTGGTTGTGCTTATAGTTTCCTTAACATTTTACATAAATTCACTGTTTGTAATTCAGTAGGACTAAATATTTCTCCAATGTTTAATTGGTTGTAGTTGTATTTTACTTCTATGTTTTATGAAACTTTAGTTTTTGTAATTTGGAAATGATCATTAAACTCTAACCTGACTGTATGTGTTATTTTCTGATGTTACAAGTGATGTGTAGATAATAAAATTAATTATATTATGGTGTCCTTACTTTTATTAATCCAGTCTCCTGTATCAGATTTAGTTGGTGCAGTATATTGTTTTATGATGTGATAAATATATTTATTGGATTAACAAGTTTCAGATTTATAGCACATGAGTTATATATACATCATAAATTAAAATGCTTCAAAACTTTGATTAACATTATAAGAATGAAAGTATTTCTATTACACTCTTACTCTTACTCATTTATATTAAAAAAGAGTTAAAGATAACTTGCTAAGCTTGTAATTAGACTTAGGAAACATTTTCAGAGATGAATGTACATGACAACCAACTTAACATTTGAAAGGTTGTTTTATTTTTATTGCTTTAAGGGTCCAAAAGAAGAAATCATAGCTGCAACAAGTGATATAATAGAAATTGAGCCATTGGTGAGTTAACAGATTACCTTAACTGTTGAAAAAGTAAAGTGTTATATTAATTAATTGTAACTTACTAACATGTAGCATAACAGAAAATATGATAATAATTACAAAATGTGTAGTCTTTTTCTTATCCCATTCCTGTCGTCTTTCAACTCTGTCTATAAATAGAAGTGATGGGTTTTTAGATGTTGGTCAATCAGCCCCTCCCTTCCTTCCTTCTGGCCATCCTACTGTGTCTCACCTTTTGGCCTTTTTCACATGGGTGTTCAACCATGGATTGTTGGTTTCCATTATTGCTGGTTCTTGAGCAGCTTTATTGATTACATTATTATTTTCCTGTTACTGTCAGGTTTTTCTTCTCTTGTCCTCTCCACATTGTTTTGATCCTTCCTTCTTCATGGACCCTCTCATTCTACTCCCATGCCTGACTTGGACTTGAACATGGTTTTTACATGTTCTTACACATGCTCTCTTTGAGTTGTTGGCTTCATGTTCATTATGGAGATGGTTCTTTCTCATTTCATGACATCAGATTCATCAACTGGTTCACTCTCATGCATCTCATTTTCACCAACCCTTATACAAGATCCTTCAGGCTGACATGTGGATGAATCTGCACATGTTCGTCTCCCAGTGTCTTCATCGTGTGGTTGTTTTGTCTCTTGTGGAATTTCAACTTCCTCCAGTCACTCTTCTTCAATAAAACTACATACCATCTTTGAGAAGGGTAAGTATATTTTCTTTTTCATCATCCTTTTCCCTTTTATAGGATCCAACTAGGTGGCTGGTGTTGCCTCTCAGGGTATGCTTATTTTCCAAAATCCTTATTGGGCAAGGGATAATAATGGAAAATGCTCAACCCATCTGCCCTGGTTCTACCAGTGCCCAGTGTTGAGATGTGGTGTTTTGGAAGACTACTAGAATTATCCTTGTGGTATTAAAATAACTCAACCCAGACACTACCATTCTATGGACTATCATGGAGAAAGATAGCACCATGGAAGTGATTGCCCACTTCTTTGGCTTGTGCGTGCCAGCTTTTAAATATAGGTTTTGCATTCACCCATTGCACTGTCTCCAGTAGGTGACCGATAGGGATTGGGCACTTCTCAAACAGCTGGTGTGTCCTTCTCTTGCAGCTTGAGTCTGTCCAGTTGAGTCAAGATGAGCACACCCCATATAGTCTGATTGTGCTCTAACCACACTACACGTATTGGCTTGCTGACCAATTGTGTGTGGATGCTTGATTAGTCATGATCATTAGGTTACCATACTTACCATTTCTTTTTCATTAGTTTATCATACTGTTTCTTTGTTAGTATGCTATTATATTGGTTTTTGCCATCAGATTATAATATTGTTTCTCTGTCATTGATTATAATTCTGATTTTTTTCAGTTAGTTAAGAATCTATAGGATGAAGAAAGTACAGGATAATTATAGACATTGTGCTTGTATCTAATAATCATTGTTTGTTTCAGTTTAAATATTAGTTTAGTTTAGAGTCCAAAAGTAAAACTGGTGAAGTAAGGAAGATAATATATGTATGAAGCTGAAGTTAATCAACTTTTAAACTTGATTAATTCATTAGTTGATTAACTTTTGGCCATGAAATTATAAACACTTTATTAGTAATTGGGTTTGACAAACTTAGACTTGTCCAAAGTTATACATTAGTGTAATATCTTACATGTATGTGTAGGAAGGAGAGATCTGGCCAGGATCTGATGCTGTGATCAAAATCATATTCAGGCCTCAGAGAGACATTCATTACACTATGTGTACTTTCTGTGATGTTACTGGTCAAAACCAGCCACATATTCTTGAACTTGAGGGTCAGGGCCTTGGTCCTGAGGTGAAGTTATCACTTGAGCTACTGGACATTGGTCAGGTGTATTTGGGGTCAGAACATCATTACCAGGTTGGATGATTAGTATATTTTGTATTATTTATGTATATCTAAAAAAAAAATATATTTAAACTAAGCTATTTCTTAAAAAAAAAGGTTGAGTAAATAGTGTAATAACATCTTAGTCTTCCTTTCATTGAGATATATAGAGGTGTAGGTCAGTTAGCAGCTCATAAAATGTACAAACTTATTAGCCATCAAAGAGTATTACTTATATAAAAAATAGTGGAATTTATCCTACAGGTGGAGCTGAATAATGAAAGTGAGATTGAAGCTACTTTCAAATGCTTGATAAACTCTTCTGAACTTGATGTCATTCCTCATGAGGGGGTAATTTTTGCACAAGGAAAGCAGAATTTAGAAATCCACTTCACAGCAAAGATATTGGGAAGCTTTCAGCAAGAACTTTTCATTGAAATTGGTAAAGCTGAGAAGCCACTGATTTTAGGTATCAGGTAAGTGATGTTACATATTGACTGCTGGAGAATTCTCACTTCTTGAACTGGCATATAATTAAAATAAACTTCAGAAATTACACACGGTTGGTTTCAACTTAACCTCTTCTAATTTTTAAGTATGCTATGTTGGTTTAAAAATATTGAACTGAAATGGTGTTGAAGGAATATTATTTGTAAAATATTAGTAGAAAATAAAAGAAAGAATTAATAGAAAATATATCAATGGTAAATTTGAATAAGTAGTTATTGTTTGGGAATAGGGTGCTTCCATGAGTTGGTGGAAAACCATAAAATATGTGGAGTCCAGGGAGTACTTAGGCCCCTGGAAGCTGGAGTTTTAAGGTCCTTGATGTAAAATATGCTCAAATGAAACTAATATTTTTATCTCAAAGTTCTACTAAATTGTTCAAGAAAGTACTAAAGACCAAAACAAAATAAATCAAACTTTTAAAAAACTGTCACTTTCACCTTTCTTATGCTTGTTTCTGTTCTAAATTTCATAAATATAAATTACTGATTAACTACAGTATATTTCACAAAACAAATGTGTTGAATGTAGAATTTTCAAAAGTTATCCTTGATAAATCATAATTTTTGGACAATGCATTAAATGAATTATATGACTGAATTTCTTATGACTTGCATAAGCTGCTTATCGAGTCACTGCATTAGGAAGTAAACATTCAGGTGTGGTAAGAAGCTCCCATTGGCTAAAATTATACACTCTAGTTTCAGCCAGTGATATTCCAAAAAACACATTCATGAATAGTAGTAACATAAAGAGAACTTCCATAGAGAAATGGTCAACTGAGTGAGTAGAAGTCTGCCAACACAGCAATGGAACAAAGTAAACATTTAGGATGATAAGAAGCTCCCATTGATTAAAATTATAGACTCTGATTTCAGCCAATGATATTCCAAGAAACACATTCATGAATAGTAGTAACATAAAGAGAACTTCCATAGAGAAATGGTCAACTGAGTGAGTAGAAGTCTGCCAACACAGCAATGGAACAAAGTAAACATTTAGGATGATAAGAAGCTCCCATTGACTAAAATTATAGACTCTGATTTCAGCCAATGATATTCCAAGAAACACATTCATGAATAGTAGTAACATAAAGAGAACTTCCATAGAGAAATGGTCAACTGAGTGAGTAGAAATCAACCAACACAGCAATGGAACAATTTTGGGAAAAGACACAAAAATAGTGATAGTGCTTGGCACACAGTTTGTGGTGCACTTGGATTACTGTGTATTATTAATACTGCATTATTTTGATGTGTTCTGGAATTTATATTTTAAATTAAAGTGTTAGGCTACTTTTTGAATTGTATGTAATTATATCATTTCTTATTTAACTTTATTAACTTTTTTGTTAAAAGTCAGTTTTAAGTAAACAACAACAATTCTTTCCTTAATCTTTAGAGGAGAAGTAAAAGGTCCCACCTTCCATTTTGATTCAGCTTGCATTAGTTTTGGAAATATCCCTGTTGGTAAGTTTTCAGGAGCCAGGTGAATTTATATTGTTTTATAAACTATTTTTGAGACTTTAAAAGTAATAAATACATGGATATTACAGTTTGAAGAATAAATGTAAATTACAATTTACAAACATCATAATGACTGCAAGAATATCTAGGTACCCATTATTATAATTCTTACTCTAGAATAGTTGAAATAACTCTTAACAATATTGTTTTACAACTTTACATGAATAATTTTGTTTATATATATTGGGATATTTTTTTCTTTAGTATCTCAGTGCTTTCTCTATAATTATTGTTCTGAAAACTAGTATAGCTGAAGATTTATTGCATTTGAGAAATGTAAGGTTAACCCTTTTATTATAGAAATGTCATAATAAACTCCAGTTTGCATTAAATAAAGTTAAGAATAATAAGTATGTATTATTGTTTAAAGTAGTGTATTTGTGCTTAATGAAAATAAATAACCTAACAATTATTTATTTCATTAATGATTCTATTAATGTACTGGAATAAATTGTACCAACATTAATGAAAAACGTAAACTAAGGCAAAAACTCTAGGTGCAAACTGTTTCTTGTCTGGTAATCAACAGTATAAATTTACCTTACTCTTCCCTCCAAGTCTACAGTAGTCTTTGATCCAATAACAATTATGGGAATTAGGTTATTTAATTCCCATTATTGTTTTGTATTCCTAAAATACTCTCTTGTCATTATGTAAGGAATTATGATAATACTGAGTGTTTTGTCATCATATAAATGGCTGTAGTAATGATGATTGTTTTATGATCATACTAACAGCTGTAGTAATAGTGATTGTTTTGTCCTCATACACACAGCTGTAGTAATGATTATTGTTTTGTCATCATACAAACAGCTATAGTAATAGTGATTGTTTTGTTCTCATACAAACAGCTATAGTAATAGTTATTGTCTTGTCCTCATACAAACAGATGTAGTAACAGTGGTTGTTTTGTTATCATACAAACAGTTGTAGTAATGATTATTGTTTTTGGCATCATACTAACAGCTGTAGTAATAGTGATTGTTTTGTCACCATACAAACAAACAGGTGTAGTAATGATGATTGTTTTGTCATCATACACACAGCTGTAGTAACGATGATTGTTTTATCATCATACTAACAGCTATAGTAATAGTGATTTTTTGTCCTCATACAAACAAATAGTGGTAGTAATGCTGATTGTTTTGTTATCATACAAACAGATGTAGTAATGATGATTGTTTTGTCATCATACAAACAGATGTTGTAATGATGATTGTTTTGTCATCATACAAACAGATGTAGTAATGATGATTGTTTTATCATCATACAGACAGATGTAGTAATGCTGATTGTTTTGTCATCATACAAACAGATGTAGTAATGATGATTATTTTGTCATAATATAAACAACTGTAGTAATACTATTTTGTTGTCATATGAGACTAATTTTTTTACTTTCTTTATTTTATAGCTTTATTCAGTGCAATGTTTTTCCTTAATGATTGTTTTATTTACTATTCATAAAAAACATACACATTGTTGCTCTGCAGTAGTTTTGTTCATAATTAGATCTTAATTATCACCATTAGATTAAAGAAAATTTGTTTTCCAAATTAATTGTTAAACTTTTTTATATTAATTTCTGTATACATACAGATATGGCATTATGTTAAGAAAAGTTTTACTGTTATGATTTCAGAAAATTAAAAGAATGTATTTATTACAGTGCTATGTATTTTTTCCTCATTTCTAGGTTTTTCCTCTAGATCTTCTGTAATCTTGACCAACTCTTCTCTTGTGTCTATAGTATTTGTCTTAAGAATTGTTGAAAATGTTAAGAATCATGAAGTTAAGAGGAAAGAAAATTTTGTAAAAACACTCCCTGACTGTAAAGTTACAGTTGTACCTGATTGTGGAAGTTTAAACCCCCAGGATCAACAGACAGTACAGGTAATTTAACAACTGAAGTATGTGCTGTTATGCTACAACTTATAATCAGAGGTGTGTGATTTAAAGATATAAAGTACAGTAGCTGCTAGAACTAAACTTTTAAATCTGTTGCCACAGTAAGAAAAGAGATAAAACAGATATTATTGGTCATAGTTAGTAGAAATACTTATCTAACATTAGTGGTCATAGTTAGTAGAAATACTTATCTAACATTAGTGGTCATAGTTAGTAGAAATACTTATCTAACATTAATTATCATAGTTATGTAACAAAATGTTCTAGAGCTATGATTTTTCATTTTGTTTTTAGAGCTGGTTGGTCCTGTGTTTGATTTTCTTGTCACATGTACCTGGGATAATTTCTGTTGTTTGAAAACTTGCTGAAAAACCACTTATTCTTCTCTCATTCTGTCTGTTTCATTTTAATTTTCATAGGATGAAATTATTTTTCTTCTATCTTAACATTGAACATTTGATAATAATTTTCATAATCCTTCATTCAAGATATTTAGATATACAAATATCCAAAGTGTATTGGACACTTAAGAACAGAATGCTCATTTATAATGACTTTCAGTAAAACCTGAAGCTAACTGTCAAGATGATTATAAGAAATATAATAATACTAGTTTTGAGTACTATGATATATATATTAACACAGGATAGACAGTAAAGTTTTGTTATTAGTATGTGGTTTTTATTTTCTAGGTAGAAGTCTTACCACAAATCCTAAAGGAATATAAACTAACTATGGTAGTGGATGTAGATGGTGTGGGAGAAGATGTCTTGTCCCTTCCTATTTCAATGAAGTAAGTAAAACAATGAAAGGCAGTAGAAATAGATATCACATAGTAGATGTTGAAGGATATGGGATTTAATCCTGTTGAGTTAGTAAATCATTTAATAGTTGTCAAGTGTTATGTTTATAAAATGCATGAAATATGTAATTCTGGTGGATGTAACTTGGATCATGCTCATGAAGTATGTTAAAATGTAACAGGGAAGTAGTGTGTCTTGTCTACATTTACAGGTTTTCCAAGTTGTTAATAAAACTGATTTTATCATTAAGGAATAAAATTTATATTTCCACCTCTCTTTTATTTCAACTTTCTCAAACCAGTTTTAGTGTTTGTCCACTGTGAATGCCCTCCTGGTTCAACTAGCATTAAAAACTGTGGGAGGAGTTTAAGGATACACAAACACCCAGTAGGATACATTAAAGTCAAGTTATGTGTTATTTTGCACACTGTTTGCTCTGTGCACTATATTATATCCTACATTAAAGGTCAAGTTATATGTTATTTTTTCACTATTCGATGTATTTAATGTTTTTGCTCTGTTTTGAATGCATTGTATCTTACTTTAAGGATTACAAAAAGATATAATAAGTGTGTATTTTGACAATAGCACTCGTTTTTTTTCACCTGTTAGTGTTATAGCCCCTACATTAAGGCTAAGAAAAGATATTGTAATGTTGAAAAACTGCTTTCTTGGTTCACCACATGAAAGTTGTATTGAAGTTATCAATGATTCAGTGTTTCCTGCCAGATATACAGTTGATATTCCTGATGCTACTGAGAATTCAGATGTTGTTTGTAATTTTCCAGAACCACAGGTAATTATTTCGACATTGAAGATTTGTTTATTTGTTACTAATGCAAGTAATTGTTTCAGCTGATCACTAGTGAATTTTTGATTTTTAGAGATATATTTGAATCTGAAAACCAAAGCAAAGCTTTAACTGTATGATTATTTTTACTTCTATAAAAAAAGATATTTTTCTATAATTTTACATCTATTTGATGTAATAATTATCATAATAACTAAATAACATTTTTTAATCCTGAGTTACCAATGGGGTCCAGATTTATGCACCACATTGTTTGTGGGTCCATGACTTTATTTTTTTATAGAGCTTCTAATAGCATATGAATCACACAAAGTTTTTAGCAATAGTATCTTCAATATTGCAATTAACCCCACTAATTACTGAAGGAGCTAAGTTTTTTACACACAGATCTAGTAACAAATATAAGTACAATTACTAAGTGGACAATATAAAAATAAGTAGGTAAGTTGAGGGTCGAAATTTTTGTACTAGTAACACTGTTTTCAATAAGTTATTATTTAATGTAATAATATTCTACTCAGGTTGGTAATATTAGGTCATACTGATAGAGTTACCACTTATTTCTTAGAATCAAATTACTATTGTCAGTAAGTTATTGTTTAATATAATCAGACTAGCGTATAGCCCATCCAAAATGACTGGGCAAGTACTACCACCCCTACCCCATAGTATACCCTAACCTCACATTTCATAGTTAACTGAAAAAATAAATTTTGTGAAAGCAAGCTTGACCAACAAAGAGGCAGAAAAGTGCAATCGAGGCAGTCAAATTCTGGTAACTTTCTTTGTGATCCATAGAATAATTATTGGTAAAAATCAATTAGATTAACAATTTCTAATATATATAGAAAAGCCAATGCATTTTGGTAACACTATATTTCAACAATGGCTTTTATGTCATGTTGTTTAACAACAAAAGTATAACCAAATATTGATTTTAATCTGTGTACTTAAAGTATAAAATGAAATGTATGGACGACAAAACTGGAAAAATATTTGTTGATTTCTTAATTTAGAGGTTTGTTTTTTTTAAAACGTTGGTAATATAATAGAAAATAGCTTAAATCAGAAACGAATTAAGTTTAAAATTGAATCAATATTTTTATTTTCATGATAAATTTATGCACTTGGCTCTAAGCTAGGTGATCCCACACAATGTCTTTACTTTAGGCTCTTTATACCAACACTCACTTATAAAGTTTCATAGCAACTGTCCCCTCACGGCCCCTTTGCATCCTCATCACTAAAATCGTAATGGGCAAACAGTAATTGAACTATTCTATCTGAATAAATGCATTTTGGCTTTTATGACTCCTCCTATTTTGAGAGATCAAGCATGATGTGACACACTCTGGTCTTTATATAGGTTAGATTGTACTCAGATTGATAATGTGAGGTCATACTGATAGAGTTACTTATTTCATAGGGTCAGATTACATCTTTGGCAGTAGTGAATGTACCATTTCAAGTGATTGTTTTTAAACTTGGCCATCACAGTATGAAGCTGTCCTTTAGGTCAAAGGGGAATGAAGACTCACCTGTGGTAAGCTTTCCTTAAAATACATCTGAGCATTATAATTCTACCTGTGTCAGTGTTATGAACCTACATTAGTGAATGTCTAGAAAATCATTCTTTTAAAGTCTCTTGAAGAAGAAGGTTTTATATAAAGTATTATAGTAATTTTTAGAAAGGTGTGAGCTTCAGTTTTCTATAGAATATTGGATGTTGAGGAGTTATTTTTTAGTACTTATTCAAAGGATAATACTTAACTATGTCTGACCTTTAGTAAGTTATTTCTCAAAAAGAGGCTGCTAGTTTTATGAAAATCCGTATCAAAATATTACTTAGAGAAATTTGTCTAGGAGACAATAGGAAAAGAAGTAAGTTGTCTGAAGAAAAGTTGTTAGTAAAGCTTCTCCTTTGACAAGTTCCTGTGGCATATTGAGTAATGAGAATGTTCCAGTGGTAAGTTGACTGAAGAAGAGTTATTAGTAAAGTTTTACCTTTGACAAGTTCCCGTGGTCATGAGCTAGATTTATCCATAAATTACCACATTTAGGATACTTACATTAAATATATGTTAATGCTTTATACAAATATTTAAGGTAATTGAGATGATGGCTGCTATTTCTGTGGATGTTTGTATGCCATATGTTAAACATTATTTCAGCTAACTCTCATTGTACCAAGAGTATGTTTCTTCATTGTCTTAGGATGTTCAGCTGTACTGTGAAGGTGTTGGTCCTGTTGTCAGTATTAAACCACAGTGCTTGGATTTTGAAGTAATTCCTGTTTTAACATCTGTTACTAAACACCTTGTAATTAGCAATGAATCTCCCATAAAAGCTGAATACAAAGTATACTTGGTACGTAGCATATGTATTTGTTAGATAGTCACATTTTTATTTCAGTATCGTAATTAGAATTTCTTATTTCTTTGATTAGATATGTATGCTCTTGTCATAATTTTTTATGTTATAATAATTACAAGCCATTATGATAAAGTTCAGTATTACATCTCAGAATTTATAGGATTTAAGAGTCTGAAATTACTATTATATATTATACAAAGAAAATAAAAGCCAAGATTGAACTTGAATTTTCAGTAGTAAAGGTGCAGTAAACAGCTTGCATAATTTAAGTTTTGTAATGTATAAGAAGAGATTCTTTATGCATATTTTTCAACACTGGTTCTTCTAATTAGAAATTGAAATATACTTTGTTGAATGTAGGGTTGTGGTAAATGAAAATTGTTAATAATTCATGTGATTTACTGAAAGTCTTCAACTATTGTATTTTGACTCATGTCCTATTTATACTATCTTCTTCTTTGGTGTATTTTATCAACACCACGTCTGCTATTTCCATTCTTCTTAGAATCGAGACAACTCTATAAGAAATGATTGAATTATACTAACCATATGCATCTTTATCAAATTTACATTAATTCTTCCTGGAATCAAGATGACTCTATAAGACGTTGTTGAATTATACTAACCATATGCACCTTTATCTAATTTACATTCATTCTTCCTGGAATCAAGATGACTCTATAAGACGTTGTTGAATTATACTAACCATATGCACCTTTATCTAATTTACATTCATTCTTCCTGGAATCAAGATGACTCTATGAGACGTTGTTGAATTATACTAACTATATGCACCTTTATCTAATTTACATTCATTCTTCCTGGAATCAAGATGGCTCTATAAGACGTTGTTGAATTATGTTGATAAACTTAAATTAAGAATAGAATAATGTATCGTGTATTTTTAAAACTGTTAAAAATTCATGCTTGTAACTTAATTATAACTGAAGACTTTAATGTAAATAGGGTCTTCAGTTAACTTGTTTCTGTTACAGAATTAAAATATTTGTACATGCAAAAATAAACACAAATACTAGTTATTTTAAATCTTTATTACAATGACACTCCAGGAACATTCTTCTTCACTCTGGTGGTGTGAAAACTCTGTAGAAATTCTGGATCCTCATTCGGAGACAAGTTTTGCTATATCTGTTAACCTGAACAATGATACCAAGTAAGTAGGGGCACTTATTATGTTGTACACTAAGATATTTGTCAGATTTATAAAAGTAGTGTCTTCCTTAAGAATTATTATAAATTCTTTATAAGATGTAATTTCTAAATAATAATACTTAATCTTTGCACACAGGTATGAAAACAGAGTTGTAATCAAGGTAACCAATGGTCAGATGTTGTATATACCTGTGTCAGCAGTTGGTCATGGGACTACCATAGTCATTGATCCTCCAATACCTGCTTCTCTATATCTAGGAACACATCTCTGGTAAGCTGTTAAAGTTTATGTTATGGCATGTTCTGCAGTTAAAGTTTCTAAATACATCTTTCTTCAGTAAGTTATTAAACGTATTATCACATATTCCACAGTTAAAGTTTCTAAATACATCTTTCATCAGTAAGTTATAAAACGTATTATCACATATTCCACAGTAAAGGTTTCTAAATGTATCTTTTACCAGTAAGTTGTAAAATGTATTATCACATATTCCACAGTTAAAGTTTCTAAATATGTCTTTTACCAGTAAGTTATAAAACGTATTATCACATATTCCACAGTAAAGGTTTCTAAATATATCTTTGACTTTATGTATGTCATTTCTCCAGTTATATTCTGGTTGTTATTTATTCTAGTTACCTTTGATACATAGTGTAGAATGGTTTGATGTTGTACCTTCCATTATTGTAATTAATACTAACACTAATTAATAGGTATTTAACTTGTTTCTCTAATCAAATCAATACTATAAATAATGTTCTTCAAATATATGTTTTCCTAGTCACAGTCTGCTACAGAGACAGTTCACTGTTTCGAACAAAGGATGTCAACATTATCAGTTAGTCTGGAGTACAAATGGACAAAAACAGAGACACCCAAAGAAGGAGTCAGGGGTAGGATAATGTAATATGTGAATTGTTAGAAAACTGAATTATTCATATTCTGAAATTTCTGAACAGAAACTTGCTTTTAGTTTTAGTTTAAATATATTTTTTATTTGTGTTTTTCAGGTAGAAAGTGAATTAGGTTGCACCACCTTCATGGTTGAACCTGCTAGAATGACTTTAGGTTCAGGAGATACTAAAGAGATCACACTGTATGGTACTTGCCAAAGGTCTGCTCTTTCTATGTTTACAATTTATGTGTCTACATTACAGTAAGGATAGTTGTCAGAGAATTGCATGTTGATTTTTATTTTTACACACTACACTAATTCTATCATGGATTATGGTGTTTTTGAACCTTGTATGCATGTATATAAAAATATTCATACACTTTCATTGACTACTTGTGTATACAGGTTCATCACATTAAAAACCAAACATGTTAACTATTTACAACAAAAATGTGTCCTATTAAATGGCTAACATGCTTACTTTTTAGTGAGTATTTAGTTAGAAGAGAGAGCCAAGAACATTTTGAGGTAGTATTGAAGTGTGTTATTAGTTTTTACTATTGTTGTTAGTATGTAGCTGAAATAGTGTACTATTCATATAGTACGATACTTTTAAATTTTCTTGCTCAAGAATTTCCGTGCAGAGTTTAGGTTTTCTATATATTTCAAGAGATTATTGGAACACAAGCCTGAGGTTTGTTATTTTCTAATTCTAGCAGATTTTATAACAGAAATTTGGTGAGACTAAATGAGATTGTTAATTGATTAGAGATTTTATTACATGGTGTATTGATTATTGAATTAGTGAGTTAGTTAGTTTGTTTTGTTATTTCAGTTTTGTGAGTTTGTCAAAGCATTAGAGATATGAAAAGTACCTTTCATATGAGAAAAAAATATACAATATGCAAGTGACTGGTTAGCATCATTTATGAAGTTACTTTGTGAATTGTGTAAGTTATAAACTTGTTGTTAGAAATAAAATGCTTCTCTTATCATTGTATGATTTTTTACTGAATAATCTGAAATAACTGCCTGACATAGGACACCATTACAACACTGGTGTCAAAGGTTGGATTATTTTGGTAAAAATAAAATAGAATCTAAATTGTATTTCAAGATGATGGAGTGAGCCTTAAGGGAGATAAAAAAATATTGGAAGTGAAGAAAAGACAGAAGTTAGAAAAAAAGATTAAGAAAATTAAAAAAAATATTCAGGAAAAAGTTACTGAAAATACTGAAGAAATATGAATGAAGAGCAGAAGCATTACAACAACAAGACATACAAAAGAACATCAATACCTGGTCTTTCTTGTACACTACCCCTATATGGTTTCCAACAGATGATCGCATACTCACTGGCTACAGCAAGGTTTTCTACCAGTGCATGTGATCTGGAGTTGGGGGCAGATGAGTAGATGTTGCATTGTCAGTTTCTTACTGCACTTGGAGGTAGCAGGTCTGCTGGAGTACCCCATTTTACCATGTTGGCTCTAGCTAGAATTGTTGGCCTGGGAATGTTGGCAGCTGAAGGCTTTCCAGTGCTCCAGCTCTTTTCTGCTTCTCTGGGGATATGCTTAACTGGTATAATGCCCGTGCTTTTGTATGGAATCTCTTGGAAGTGGAGTCTCTATAGTTCTTCATGTATAGTCTCTGCTGTAGTGTACAGTGGTTCAGTTAAACCACAGGAACTATCACTTGATATCAGGCACTTCTTTACACCTCATGGCCATGTAAAAATGCTTGGATAAAAAAAACAACAGGAAATTGCAGGGATCAAACCAGCCACACAAACCTGTATGCTTCCACTCAAGAATTTCATCCTTCAATACCATTAACTATGGAATATGGGAATCCATCTGGTCTAAATCTGTTATACATTTTCACAACTATGGCTGCAGGATCTTCCTGGATTATCCAGTTACACAATCAGTTGAATAAGTTACAAAATATACAGTAACATTGTCAAATTGAGAAACCAACAGACTTTAATGGAAAGTTACTGTGGGATGTATATCACACACTGTTTGAAATAATTTCCAAGATGAATGAATGGAACACTGAAAAGCAGGCTATTCACGTTGCTGCTTGTCTAAAATTTAATTTAATTAAGTTTAATTTTTGTATTGTTGTAGGCTGTGTTTATTAGATAGAGAGAAGCTTGATGTTATGTGATTGCCATGGCTTAATGACTAGAACCATTTTGAATGGTTAGGAAACATTTGAAGCAATATGTTAGGGTAAATATATAATTATTGAGTCTACTATCAAGTTTCATTAAGTCTGAAGTAGTGTTTGATTGAGTTTGTCTTTTAATAAATTAATAAGACTTATCAGTGATCATTAGTAAAGCTAGCTTGTGGAACTTGAAGTACAAGAAATATAATTATTTTGTTATGATTATCTCTTTCTGTTTAGTTTGTATAATTTCAGACAGCACTAATTCACACATTATCTTGAACTCTATAAATGGCTATTTTGTTCTTATTTCCTCTAATCAGAATTTTTTTTATAAACATTAATTTTAATATTATAATTAACATTTTAACCAAAATATCATAAGTAGAAAATTGTTCTTTTTTGATGAAGTGCAAAAAAAAATAATCTGTTTTATATAGAGTAAAATGAGAGAACTTGATTGCTGCATTTTGGTTTGAAGTTATTTTATTGCTGTTTTTTTCTCCAAATAGAGTTGGCTTTATAGAAGATATAGTGACTTGTAGTGCTGTTATTGGTCAAGGAGGTGTGAAAAAGCCTTTATTTAGGACACATGTTTCAGCTCATTTTACTGATCCATTGGTGACGTTTTCCAAGACAGAACTACTGTTTACTGTAAACCAGGTATGTTAATGAAGACTAGATATTGGGGCTGCTGATGGGTTCTAAGAGTATTTTAAATAATTTTCTTTCACATAAGCATGTAAGTAATATTGTTACAGATAGAATTAGGCTCATATGACAATTGAATAGGAAACTCTGAAAGCATTTATTATCTGGATTTAAAGTAGAATGCATTGATCAGAATATGAAAATAAAATTTCTGGACAAAACATATTTTTATATAAGTCATTTGTATCACAAACCATAAATGTAGCCTCTGTTTAACCAGCAGAAACACAATCTTATTTTATGTGTAAGATTAAATTACTTTATTGTGAAACTTAAGTAAAGGTTCTTTAGAAATCAGTAAATTGGTGTCTATTTGATTTCAGCCAGAACCAGATTCAGGTATAGTGCTGCAGTCAGTGGTCTGTAAAAACTGTACTGCTCTGATTCTTAATGTTACATTGCTAGTGAAGTATCCTTTTAGCTTTGTGGAAGGAAACACCTACTATTATGAGCAGGTATGTTGACTGTAGAATTTAAACACTGTTGCTTTATATGCATATAAGTGTGCATATGTAAACATTGGTTTTATACTGAAGTTATACGTATCTATTATATTTTATTCAGCAGCCAGCATGATTGCCAGCTGACAGTTTAAATGCAGAATTATTATATGTGTTTTATCCAGAATTCCTCAATATTGTCAAATGTAAACAATAAAGGTCAGTGTAGGAAACAAACCCCACATCATAGCCCCAGCAGGGTCAGCTATTATCAGCTATATGCATAGCTTTATATTTAAAATTTTTAGATGCACTGAACATTCACTTTTGATTTATGTTATAAACAAGCACACAATAAATGTAACAGATATAATTCAGCATTATAAAAGTAGCAGGCATTTCACACAGAGTTTCACATGTTAAATACACATACTGTTAAGTAACAAAATACAGGAAAAAAAAAGGTGTTATCATGTAGGTTGTATTTTCTTTTTTAATCAATTAAACAATGAAAGGCTCAGGTCAAACAGTGTATTGATGCTACATTAGTATTTGATAAAGATACAGGGATAATGGAATGTTGAATCTAACATGAAATTGAACAAGCCTCTAAATAGGACATCCAACTGGAATCTGGAGGATATTATGAACAATGGGTGGCCTTTGATCCATGGTATCAAAAAAAATTTCTACAGCAGAAGAAAAGATGAAAAAATAACAGTTACGTACAGAGGACATCCATATGTTGTAAGTAACCATTACTTTTTTCCTATTTCTTTCATACTTCTAATACTTAGCAATATGGGCTTACTTGTAACAATAAACAAACCAAGAAAACATACTTCTTATATTTAATAATATGGGCTTACTTGTAGCAACAATCAAATCAGGAAAACATACTTCTTATACTTAATAATATGGGCTTACTTATAACAATAATCAAACCAAGAATGTATCTCATGCAAATGATCATGCATTAACTTTCCACAAATAGGAGAGCACTACTATCATGTGACGCATGTGACTCCCTCTGTGCACACCTACCAAACCATCACTTCTTGTTTGTCAGTGTTTGCGTTCAGACATCTTTCTTTTTGCTCATTACTTCTTGAGGTGGTTTAACTTACTTTATTTCAAGAATTTTTTTCATTTTATTTTCAAAAGCGTTTGATTAACCGTGTTTTGCCACAAATATTTGTTTGGTATCAAGTATGATTTCTGAACTTAACGTTACCATTTTCGGTACATCTCATTCATCTGATGCCATACTTAAGGCCACAAGTATGGGTGACCCATCTGGGGATTTATCGGCCTTTATTCACATGGAGACTGAGCATTATATGGGACAACTTTTGTCTCCCGCTGTTGCCCCTCTTCTTCCTGAGCCTTTCTAGCCTGGCCAGGCTGGTGAGGATTTTGATCATTTGTTTTTCCCACCAGAGTTCACCGTGCCTTTCCAAACACTATCTGAGGATTTTGTTCAGCCCTTATCGGCTTTCTCAGATTTTATTTCTCAGGTATGTGATATTTTGTTTATTGCTCCTATTTCTTATAACTAACATCCTTCCCTATTACATGATTTTGCCTCCCAACCTTATTTAGTTTTTCCCTCGACCCCTGATATTTGGGTTCACACTGAGCGTTTGCTTCCCAGTTAGGTGACAGTGTTGATATGCCTCGTTCCTCGCAGGCTTTGGATCAGTTTGCCATTGCTTATCATAGGGCAAACTGTCCATATCTGGACCAACAATTGTTGGGTTCAGTTATGCCTGTTTGGGGTCGGGACTTGAATCTCCTGTTCATCCTATCCATGCCTAGTATTCTCACCTTCGTCTTACCCTGACAACTCTTTTGTGGTACCTCTCCTCGATCCATCTCCTGTCTGTGGCTCTTCACAGGAACCCTGAGGGATTTTCTGGAGATTTCCTCTCCCTCCTTACTTCCATATTGGCCTGTCTGTCATCTTCAGCTCTGACCCTGCAAATGTGGTTTATTTATCATTGGGACCTTTTGGGTCATGATGCTATATTGTCACGAATCCGTCTCCTGGCTACTTATCTATGGGACATTCATATGACCTTGAGACCTTTTATGTTTGACACAATCCCGGAGTCTTTGGAGTCAAGGGTGGCTTTGATCCAACAACAACCCATCCTTTCTCAATTAGTGGCCCATTTGTGTCAGTTGGAGCTGAGCATGGCATCATTTCCTGTCTCTCAACCCTCTTCTTTCCAGCCCTCGCCTGTTCCTCCATCCTGCAGTACTACTGTTCATCATTTTTCACGATGATGCATGGTTTACCAACAATGGTTCTGGTGACTACCTAGTGGGAGCTTGTCTGGCGACCTTCATTCATTGGTGGAGCCCCTTCATCTCTGATGTTTGGGTTCACTGAGTTTTGTCAGAGGGATTCATCATATCCTTTTTAACCCTTCCTTCCTTGTCCCGCATGCCTGTTTCCTTTCCTTCTCCTTGAGATTCCTTGTCATGCCAGTGTCTATCCAAAGCAGTGCAAGACCTCCTTACACAACAGGCTATTGAACCTGCTCCACATGGTTTATGGGGGTTTTACTTCCACTGTTTGTTTTTCCCTAAAAGACCGGGGACTGGAGGCTGGTTATCGACCTGTCCCATTTCAATCGATATTTTCACACCTCACACTTCGCCATGGAATCCAACCTTACTCTTTGGTGGACTTTTCCTCTGGTCTTTGGATGACCAAGATGTATGTCTCCAATGCTTAGCTGCATATTCCAATATTGGAGCATTCTTGTCCTTACCTTTGGTTTGTACATCATGAGGTGGTTTACCAATTTACCATCCTACCCTTTGGTCTGGCTTTGGCACCATACGTTTTCTGTCAGGTTTTGTGAACCTACACTCTTACATCTTAATGCCCTGGGGTTGCGCTTTCACTTTTACATAGCTGACTGGCTTCTTCTCGCTCATTCTGAATGGGAGTTGGCCTGTCATACTCGTCAGCTCCTTCTCGAAGCTACTCGGATGGGCTGTTTGATCAAATAAGAGAAGTCCTTCCTTCATCCTGCACAGTACCTTGTTCATCTGGGTGTTTTCTTCAACGATCATCTTAGTCAGGCCTAACCTTCTCCTCTCTGAACTTCTTCATTAACCTCAGTTGCCAGTTCTGCATCCTACACTTCACGTCCTCCATCTTCACACCTAGCTTTTGTCCAGTCCCTGGCAAGAAGATTTGGTTTCTGACATCGGGTGGCATCTCATTTAGGTCATTCCATTCATCATTTGTTACTGTGTATCAGTGGAAATGGAATTTTTTTGTACCTGGTCCCCGGCTTGGGGGTATCCCAGCTTCTCGTCCTATGGTTGCTGGTATCTCTTGAGTTTCTTACATGGCTTTTGAGAAGGGTTCTTCAGTCATCTCGATTTCAGGTTATCAGACAGCCTTATCCCATACTTTCTATTTTTCTCATTACTGCATGGCCTTTCTTCCCCTGTCTTTGCCATTTTGTTCTGTTCTTTCTGGATTCCTGCTGTCAGGCATACGGTACTTCTGGATTGGAACATTAATGTGGTACTCCATTCCCTTACTTTACCTCTGTTTGAGCCCATTACCTTGTGCTATTTGTTTCACCTATTCCATAAGGTATATTTACTTCTCCTCTTGGCCTGCAGGCAGCATAATTCGGATCTGTTCGCTATCAACATCACTCACACACACACTGTACCTCCAAACCTATATTCTCCTTTATCTGGATCATTGTTTCTTTTCCTTGCAAGGGTAACTCCTCCTTTTTGCCCATTTCTCTTCCCTCTATTTTTCATCTCTACCCTTGTCCTGATCAAAATAGAATTCTATGCCCAGTGCATGCCCTTCATTGTTATATTGCTTGCACGACTTCCTTCAGAGGTTCCCATTCCCATCAATTTATTCCATGGCAACCCTCTTCCTCTTGGGATCTTTCTCCCTTTATGCTTACCAATTGAGTTTGTTGTTTAATCCAGGTCGCTTATTCCTCCTTGTCTCCTTCCCAATGTGCTTTGTTCTGTGTTACCTCCCATCAAATCCAACGTTTCATCTTTTCCCTTGCTTCTTGTGTTTGTTGGCCTTTGGAGGAGATTTTGGAGTCAGGCATGTGAACCACTCTTCAGACGTTCATCTTCCATTGCTTACATCACGTCGCAGTTTCTGCTTACTCGGGGTATTGCCTACCACCTGTGACTTCGATGTGACTATGAAACTAGACAAGTCTTTATTAATGCTTTTTTTCCTTCAGGGGCCCTTACTTGAAATTTTATCTCTTGGATCCCACTCTGTGGCGAGTGGTGCCTGACCAGGTATTCTTTACATACACAAAGAAATCCACACTGTATGCCATGTTTATTTGTGTGCTCTTTCAATGGCTCTGCACACTCATCTTCAAGATGGGGGTGTTTCACAAGATCACTGGATGGTCAATAACCTTGTGATATTTGCTTCATAAATAGGTCCGTCCTGGATCATAACACCCATGGATGGTATGGGTAAAGCAAAAGGGGATAGCTGCCCATCCCTGCCATGCCTTGATTGAATAAATCGGTATGGTCTGCTTTTCAATAAAGGGTTTCAT
>NW_013669150.1:103522-110002 GCF_000517525.1 Limulus polyphemus
GATCACCCATTACACTGTCTCGGGTGTAGCTGTTCCTCTGGACTCTCCAACGCACTTCTCCCCTCTTCCAGTGGAGTATGGGGGTCCTTACCACTTGCCAGTTCCAAGCCACTAGGGTGGTTGACCATGGAGGCATCCTGCTGGATGGGTTCCACATAGGTGGCTATAACCATTCAGTTCAGAGTAGGGGATGATGTTCTGCTGGTGTAGAAGGCATAAGATCCTCCAGATTAAGTGACATACCATGGTGTTAGATGTCTAAATGTAGTTCACCCCTTCGATTAGGTGTCCTCATCCTATCCTTGCACGGATGTTGGTACCCCACTGGCTGGTTTTGGATATCAAATGAACCAGTCAACTTAAGTCCTCACACAGGTTCGGGGTTGTCTATCTTCCTCCCTTGATTCTTCCTTCTGTGTAGTGGATCACAGAGTGTATACATGGAATCTTTCCATTTCTGTCCTGGCCACTCCCTTGTTATCCTTTGCAATGGAAATGTTATTGACCTTTGGACATTTCAGAGGAGTTGATTGCATTTGATAGACTTTCCTTGGATACTGGATGACACATTCCCAGATTCCTGGCTCAATGCTAATCTGTGTTTTTCTCATCCACGATTTTGGAATTTGAGATGAATCTGATATGATCCTCGTCCTATCCTCAGTAACCTACCAGGAGGTTTTGGATTTAGTTGACTTACTGAGTATGGTCCACCATGCTCTAGCCATTCTACACTATGGGACGCATCCTCCATTACCTACTTTACTTCTGTGGGATTGAGTTTCTATATTTATCCAGTTGGGATCATTTTCCTGACTTATCCTCTCTCACTCAGATGTGCTCCTTTCCTTTTTTGCCATGTTTGTTCTTAGCTGTTCATGGCGAGGAGATACCTGTTCCAGAAATGGTGCAGTGCCCCACCTCAGATCATCTGATCTATTTCTCTCATCTACAGAAGTATCCTTCGGACACTTTCAGGGGGTACATCTGTTCTTCCCATGCACCAGTCCCTCCTCCTTTTCAATGTGGGATTCTAGCTAATCTTGTGAGTGGAGGGAAGTACTGTATTGGAAGTTATAATTTTGCTATAATGAAAATGCATTCCCAATAGGTACTTCCCTCCTCTCACACTTCCCACCCTCCTACTCACAATTATCAGATCATATTATCATATATGTTGTTTATACAGAAAAATCCACTTGTTTCAAATAATCACCTTTACTGTCATGATGTAATGGATATATGATGAATATACAGAGCATCCATCATTTTTACTCCTCTGTATTATCTTGTATGGTGTTTAAACAGAAAGTCCACTTGTTTCAAATAATCACCTTTACTGTCATGATGTAATGGATATATGATGAATGTACAGAGCATCCATCATTTTTACTCCTCTGTATTATCTTGTATGTTGTTTAAACAGAAAAATCCACTTGTTTCAAATAATCACCTTTACTGTCATGATGTAATGGATATATGATAAATATACAGAGCATCCATCATTTTTACTCCTCTGTATTATCTTGTATGTTGTTTAAACAGAAAAATCCACTTGTTTCAAATAATCACCTTTACTGTCATGATGTAATGGATGTATGATAAATGTACAGAGCATCCATCATTTTTACTCCTCTGTATTATCTTATATGTTGTTTAAACAGAAAGTCCACTTGTTTCAAATAATCACCTTTACTGTCATGATGTAATGGATATATGATGAATGTACAGAGCATCCATCATTTTTACTCCTCTGTATTATCTTATATGTTGTTTAAACAGAAAGTCCACTTGTTTCAAATAATCACCTTTACTGTCATGATGCAATGGATGTATGATGAATATACAGAGCATCCATCATTTTTACTCCTCTGTATTATCTTGTATTTTGTGTGTAAGGAATTTTCACTTGTTTCAAGTAATCATCTTTTTCTGTCATGCATATATGATGTGCATTTAGCATGTTCATTGTATACTTTGAATGTTGCATGTGTACATCACAAAAATAGCCACAATATGACATACTGTATTGTGACTTGATTTGAATATCCAACAGATACACATACAGATAATCTAGTAACTATTTCTTTTCTTTTCCTCTTCACTATTATTTTTTAATGTTATTGTGACTGGATTTGAATATCCAACAGATACACATACAGATAATCTAGTAACTATGCCTATTCTTTTCCTCTTCACTATTATTTTTCAATGTTATTGTGACTTGATTTGAATATCCAACAGATACACATACAGATAATCTAGTAAATATGACTATTCTTTTCCTCTTCACTATTATTTTTTAATGTTATTGTGACTTGATTTGAATATCCAACAGATACACATACAGATAATCTAGTAACTATGACTATTCTTTTCCTCTTCACTATTATTTTTTAATGTTATTTATTTCTACAGTACTAAGTAATATTTTTTTTTTTATTATAGGACACTATTGTTCTTGTTGGACAGGTAAGTTTTCCAAACTTAACCTTCTCCAACCAGAATCTTGAATTTGGCTACATTAGTCTTGGAAGTGAGAAAATAATGACAACAACCATTACCAATAACAGTCCATTGAACCTTACTTATAAATGGAGTTTCTCTGAGGATGGCAACATCAGAAGGAACTCGTTGGGCTTGGCAGCATCATACCCAGTAGTGTCTACTTTATTATCTAATCATTGTTATGTTACTTCTGAGGGAAGATATCTAAGAAACAAAGTTCAGAGGTCGTCTGGTAAGAGTTTTTCTTACAGCTCAGTGGGTGACATTGAATTTCAGCATGACAAGGAAGATCAGGGCAGTATGAAAGATGCTGAGGTGAAGAAGCTTTTTGTGAAAGTTTTTTATTTGAGCCTATAATTTCAACTTTAGGTTAAGTTATTGATAGATACATATATAGAAGTTGACAAAAGCTTATTTTTTATTCTCCATAAAAATCAACATATTTTATCGATAAGCTAACAATGTGAGGGATTGAAAAACAGGAGATATTTTAGTAGGATAAAAACAGGTTAATTACTGATTAAAAAACAACATGAGGGATTGAAAAACAGGAGAATGTTAGTAGCAGGAAGACAGATTACATCTTGTCTAAAAAAATTAATGTGAGGGATTGTACAACAGAATACATTCAATTTAGTAGAAGGAAGAGAGATTAAACCCTTACTAACGAAACAACATGATGTATTAAAAAAAAAGGAACATGTTAGTAGAAGGAATACAGATTACACCTTAACTAAAAAAAGCAACATGAGGGACTGAAAAACAGGACTTATTTAGTTGAAGGAAGAAGATTAAAACCTGACTACAAAAGCAACACGAAGGACTGAAAAAAATGGGGTATGTCAGTAGAGGGAAGACAGGAACATCAGGAACTCAAAACCAGAAAACAGAAGGAAGACAAATTAAACCTTGACTTAAAAAGTGAAACATGTGGAGCTGAAAAAAATGCAATATTTCAGTAGGAGGAAAACATACGAATTCAATCAGAAATATTGAATATGTTATATTATTGAAAAGTTTGATTAAAAGAAATTGAAATCAGGAATAATTATACTGAGAGGAAGACTTTTTAAAAAAACAAATATCTTGTTTTAAAGAAAGGAACTGGAGGTAAAGTGTAGGAATGGTTTGATGAATTAAAAAAGTGTTGTTGTAGTCAGATAGCTATGTTACATATAACTACATTGTTGTAAAGTAAACAAAACAAACAATGTGAGGATATTTTTAAATACCTTTTATAAGTAAACAAAACATAAAATGTGATCATGCAAGGATTACTTGTCATTATATATATTTGTAAAGTAAATGAAGAAAACAAAACATAAAATGGGATTATGCAAGGATTACTTGTCATTATATATATTTGTAAAGTAAATGAAGAAAACAAAACATAAAATGGGATTATGTAAGGATTACTTCTAATTATATATATATTTGTAAAGTAAATGAAGAAAACAAAACATAAAATGTGATTATGTAAGGATTACTTCTAATTATATATATTTATTAAGTAGATGAAGAAAACAAAACATAAAATGGGATTACATAAGACTTCGTGGATAAGCATTCACATGATATTCTTGTATTGTTGTTTCCTTGCCCCCATTTGTTTTACTTTTCACAAATCTTATAGATATTTGATATTTTCCCCAACTCTGGACTGCTTCGGTGTGGACAAAGTGAAACCATTACTTTTATTCTCTACGGTGTGATGGAGACTTCAGTGGTCACTGAGGCCCTGTGCAAAGTGCAGTTTGGACCCACTTACAAATGTATTTTAACAGGCGGAATTTGTCAGTTGAAGTTTTCTTTAAAACCGACAAAAATCTGTTTAGGTGAGAAGGTAAGAAATTTGTGTAACTATGATGATAGATTTCATTTATATGTCATTTTAAAATATTTTGTCACTATTTATTGAAGCAACTTTTTGTACAATTTGTGGAATGTATAACCTATTAAGAGTTCTTAACTAATCATTATTTTGACTGAGTAAACTGGATAAGCCTGGATAGTATCATTTAGTTAATCTGAATAAACTAAACAAACTGGCTATATAATCATTGAGTTAGCCTGAGTAAACTTAAAAACCTTGGTGTAGTATCGATCAGTTAGTTTGAGTAAACTAAACAAGCCTTGGTGTAGTATCAATCAGTTAGTTTGAGTAAACTAAACATGCCTTGGTGTAGTATCAATCAGTTAGTTTGAGTAAACTAGACAATCCTTGGTGTTGTATTGCTTAAATCATATGCAGTAACATATATATATATATTTTTTTTCTGTTTACTTTTTAACATAGCGACTTTGTCATATTCAGTAAAAACAAACCTTTTTTTTTAACTTTAGGTATGTGGTCAAATTTGTCAGACAAGTTTTGTTATCAGAAATGAGAGTCTTGCTGTTACAGAATATGCTGTGGATCCTGAAACTGACTCCTCTATTCAGGCTCTGAGTATCAACCCCTTAATGGTGTGTTTATTCTTTTTAATTCCAATTTGATATTCAAACTTTACCGAATTTGTTGAAGGAGACCATAATGTGAATGTGTACAAAACTTTACAAAATTGAATGAAGGACAACATAGCGTATGTGTTTTAGAAGATTATCAGATTTGTTAAAGGTGACTGTAGTGTGTGTATATGTTTAAGACACTTACATGATTTGTTGAATGTAACCATAGTGTGTGTGTGTGTTTTAGAAGTTTATACAATTTATTAAAGGTAATCATAGTGTGTGTGTGTGTGTTTTAGAAGTTTACTCAATTTATTGAAGGTAATCATAGTGTGTGTGTGTGTTTTAGAAGTTTATAGGATTTGTTAAAGGTAATCCTAGTGTGTATTTTAGAAGTTTACACAATTTATTGAAGGTAACCATAATGTGTGTGTTTTGGAAGATTATCAGATTTGTTAAAGGTGACTATAGTGTGTGTGTTTTAGACTTTTACATGATTTGTTAAAGGTGACTATAGTGTGTGTGTGTGTTTTAGAATTTTACGTGATTTGTTAAAGGTGACTATAGTGTGTGTGTGTTTAGAATTTTACATGATTTGTTAAAGATGACTGTAGTGTGTGTGTGTGTTTTAGAAGTTTACATGATTTGTTAAAGGTGACTGTAGTGTGTGTGTGTGTTTTAGAAGTTTACAGGTTTTCTTTATGTGACACAATAACAATAGTCATTGAATGAAATAAATTTGATATTAATCAAGCATCTTCTCTCTTTCTGTCTCTTCAGGGTTACATTGAAGAACTAGCTGACGAAACTATAATGATTCAGTACGTGCCATTACTTCCAGGAACAGTCCAGTTTACAATAAAGGTGTTTAAATTCTTCCACTGGTTTTATATCTTACTACTGCTACATAAACTCTAACAGTTTTTATATAATAATATAGTCTTAGTGAGGTTCCTTTTATTTTCCTGTTGAAAGTATACCAATAATCACAACATCATATAATACTACAGAATTATGTAAAACAGAAATTTCTCTGCATTTATTAGAACTCTTGCTACCTATCTCACACAAAATTTTTGGAGTAGTGTAACTCTTAAGGTATATTTGTATACCAGTAAAATCACCATAACCATTGCATTGTTTCATATGTGTTTTTAGTGTTGTTTATAGTATATATGTACTATATAAATAAATCAGTAGTTCTAATATTATAAGATATATTAATTATAAATAGGCAATTAAATCAGCATTATATAACAATAATAAAATTAATACAAGTCTGATTGTGAATGATGTATGTATATATATATGAGGCCTGTGAGAAAAGTATCCGACCTTATTTTTTTTTGCTATAACCTGATGGATTTGAATCAAGCGCGCTTGCATGAGCCGACCTTGAACCTTCGTGCGCATGCGTGAATTTTTTCCCGCTTGTTGATTGCGTCAGTTGTTGGCAAGCAGCCATTGAGTGAGGTAGTGTGTAGTGCTCTCGTCGGTTTTTCATTGGAAGGGAAATGACGGAAC
>NW_013669150.1:111002-119794 GCF_000517525.1 Limulus polyphemus
CAATGGCGGCACCGCTGGGAGAAGTGTGTGGAGTCCCAAGGAGACTACTTTTAGGGTGATTAGGTTTCCAATGCTCCAGGTATGCCAGTTTTTATTCCCCGGCCAAAGGTCGGATACTTTTCTCACAGGCCTCGTATATACACACACACACACACATTGAAGGGTTACCAGTTTCTTATCAAAATGAATTAAATTTATTGCCTGTTTTGTGGTTAACTTCCTGTAGGTAAAGGTTGGCCATTTGGTTGCAGACTATGTCTCTATTTATGGAAAGGTGGTTGTTCCTCTGGTGGTTTTGGACCTACAGAGAGAAAGAGAACCTTCTATCCATCAGGAAAGGTGTATGGTAGGTCTGACCACCTTTCATTATTTGTCTGTGATAATTAAATATAATTTTGGATTGACTATATAGTGAGTACATCACACCAACCTTTGGTGATCCTCTTATATCCATCTGAATTCTCAGTCAATTTTACCTGTTGATTTTCAATCAGTTTCACTCAATCAGTGTAAAGTATTCTCAGTATGGACAAGCCCCATCAAAATTGAGCATCTTATGATTTTGCTTCTCTTCACCATGCAGTTTTTATTGCATGATAAAATAGTTTTATGGACGAGAAATGTTCTTAATTGGAGATCTAATTTTTTGCATTGTAGCAGCATCAAGACTGGTGGCAAAAGGACTTGGAAGTTTTAATAGAGCATCAGAAAATAAAAATGTCTGAGAAAAACATAAATGAAGAAGTCAATCTTCAACATAGATCCTCTTGTGACTTGAACTTTTCACAGAAATTGTGGTATGTGTTGATATTTTTCAGTTTTATATATATATATACCTTAAAACCTTAATTCTTGTTACATCAGTTGTAATGAGTGTTTTGCTGGCATATTCAAAACAACTTTCTGCTGAAATTTTATTCAAAAATTCATAGTATTCATATGATATAGATTGTTTGTAAAACTGTAATATTGCATGGAAAAATTACTTTCTACTACCTTTTGAAAAATTTTTGATTGCATTAAATTCTTGTGTGTATCGTTTTTTTATTTGATAAATAGTCAACATGTTTTAAAAACAGTACTTACACTATATGTATGTATTGTAAAACCAACAACACATTTTAAATAATTAAATACTAAAACTGAAAAACAAATATTTATGAATGGAATTCTTTAACTTAATGTGGTCAGCTGTATAGGGTTTGTGTATTTTAAATTAATTATGCCATTGTTATGTATGGTCTAAAAAGATTTGATTGCAAATTGTAATTTCTACTGCTATTGGTTGAAAACTGTTTGAGTATTCTAATGTTTAATGCTATTGGTTGAAACTCTAGGAGTATTCTAATGTCTAATGCTACCATTTGACAACTCAGTCTCAAAGAAGAAAATGCAAACATTTCCAATTTAATAGGGGAAGAAATTTCATTATAGGTTATCAGAGAAACTTTAAAGTAAGCTTTAAGCTAGGGTATAGAGTTACCATTGTCTAGGGTGTACCTGAATTATTAGAACCAATGAGACTAATTACTAATAGAGACAATAACTCATAGTTTTAATCACTAAATATCAGCACTTAAGAAAGAGGTACTGTATCACTAAGTTAAAAATGAGTTGCTGTGTTCTGGTATTTTTAGATTTGAAATTTTAACACTTCACTCCTTTTCAGTGTGTCAAAAGCTAATCTTTGAACACAATACGAAATGTATAGTCTCAGAACAAGTAAACCTACCAGAAGAGAGACTAAAATACAAATAAAAAAGTGAAACGAGACAAGAACTGAATTTAAGATATTGTTACGTATCTGCTCATTTGTTAATTTCCAGTATAAATTCTTTCCGAGGAACTTCAGCGATACAAGTCCTTTCTTAATTAAAACTATTTTATTCTTCCACTCTACTTTGTGTCATGTCTTTGTCATTATTCCTTACTGGCCGGTCCAGCCATGGTTTCTGCGGCTGCTCCAGATCCAATCTGCTTCACCATTGCCTCTTCCCCGAATTCCATCTCTTCTAAAAACCTCAGTCCCACCTAGTTCATCCCACCATCCCTACCCTTCATTTTCATACCTGTTTTTTATCTGGTCCTTGGCGTGTAGCTTCTTTGTTGGCACGTTGTGTTCGACTTTCTTCCATGAAAAGATTTTGCCTCCCATACCTTATTGCTCTTGTCATGTTCCTTCCAGACTAGTTGACCTCCACAGCATGTGGCTCTTTCAGATTGCGATGTCAATGTGGTGAATCACTACTATGATTTATCTCTTTCAACCTTTGTCTTCTTGTTCCATGTTTCATTTATCCCTTAAGGTGTATTTCCTCCTCCTTTTCACCTGTGGACATCATAGATCAAATTTGCCATTGATGTTTCACATACTCTGTACCATTCCTCTTATCTTCTCCTTTACTAGGATCGATATTTGGCTGATCAGGAGGGTAATTCCTACTTCTCGCTAATTTTCTTTCCTTCCATTTCCCACCTCTATTCGAGATCTGATCTGGATAGACCTCTATGTCCACTTCATGCTCTTCATTGTTAAATTGCCCACACAACACCTTTCCATCATAATCATTACTGCCTATTCATCCTTTGGCAACTATTCTCTGTTTGTGATCTATCTCTTTCCACCCTTTCCAATTGGGTTCATCCTTTAATTCGATTGGCTTGTTCTTCTTTGTCTTCTTTTTCCCATCAATTATTTTGGATGTCTTCCCATCAGATTAGGCACCTTACATTTTCCCTGGCATCTCAACTGCTTTGTCCTTTGGAGGAACTTCTTCAAGCCAGCATGTATACCACTCTGCATAATTTCATTTCTCACTATCTACATTGTGTTGCTGTTTCTTCCTCATTGGGTTATCATCTTCCACATGTTGCCATTCTTCAGGCTTCGATGTGGTTATAACTTGGTAAGTTTCTTTCTTTAATTATGTAAATGTTTCAGAGGCCTGTCACATGTTTTGATCTGGATTTCGCTCTGTGAGAGTGATGCCTATCCAGGTATACTTCAGTCACTTAGAACTGTACTCAAGTCCACACTGTAAGGCTATGTTGACTTTACTTTCTTAATTTCCATCACCACTAAACACACACTGTTCTTTACTATCACATATGCTAGAGACAGAGTGTTCCACAAGATCGCTTGTAGGTTATTCCACGCGATATGATTGCTTCATAAATATGCCCGTTCTGAACTGTATTGACCCATGGACTTCTTGGGTAAAGCAGAAGGGGATTATTAGCCATCACTGCCATCCCTTGGATTGAATAAATCGGGTTTGGGCTGCTTTTCAAAATAGGGTTTCGTGGTCATCCATTGCACTGTCTTTGGAGTGAACTTTCTGAATTCTCCACCACATCTCCCCCCCCCTCCCCTTATCTGAGGAGATGATGTAGCTTGGAGTGAACCAAATGATTGAGATTCCTCATTAAACCCCTGCATGGAAGTCAGTTCCTGGCAGTTGAGTTGAACCAATTGACATTATGTACTCACACACGTGGATTCAGTTAAACTGTGTGAACTGAGAGATATGTGGGAGTGAAAAAACTAATTTGCAAATATAGGACAACATTGAATGAAAATAGCTATGTATGTCAGTGGAAGTAAGTACTTGTCAGAAATATATTTTCAGTGTAGGAAAATTATAACATTTGACTTAATCACTTAGGCATACTATTAAAGTAGTAACTAAGCATTTGATTATGTACATGCTAAAAATGAATCCTGACAACTAACCAAGTTATTGTGCAAGCAGTTCACCATTTCAAACATACAATAATACTGACAAGAGAAATTTAAGAAATTTTATTTTTATTCTAAAATAGTTTCTCTATGATAAACTTCCTATTTACTATAAAGTTGTCCAGTAATGTTTAAATTTACATTTACAGTTTGATCCCTTGAATGTTAAAGTTCAATAGAATATCTTTTGGTCCAGCAAGAGTTTCTTACTTTGGTGAAATATTAGGTCATTTCTAAGCCAGTAATATCTCAGTTATTCACTAGTTTTGCTGAATTAAAAACTTAAAATCCTTTATACAAATATTTATTATTGTGGAATAATAGTTTTGATATTGGCTGAACTCAAATTAATTTTTGATAGATTTTTACATTCAGAAACAGATGGAAGATTACATTTGTTTCAATTAGCAAAAGTACATTTTACACATTAGATGAACAGCTGGGTAGGTTTTGGAACAATAACAATTCTGCTTTGACCCACAAAGTTAAGATTGAATAGTAAAGTTTTACAGTTATCAAAATTTCTCTATTATACAAATAATTTTCACTCATTATTTTTTTCATTATATATAATTCATATGTATTGTATATATTTATTTATCTGTAGGTAATGGGACTATTTAATATGTGCATGTGATGTAAGTAGAACTGTATCTTCAAAATCCTTATCACAAGATTTCATTCTTTCTTTCACTAAAACTGATGACCCACAGATAAGCAGACAAGCCAAGAGTCATTGCTGTGGTCTTGTATGCTGTAGGTTACAAAAAATGGGTTCTAACGTCTGCTGTTTAAGTGTAATCCTTGTTGGTTTTCAGCATTAAATAATTTAAACGTTATGGACAATTTGTCAATTCTCACATATTATAAGTATGGTTTGTGTTTTAGGAAGGACGTTGCTCTCTCTGACTATGTTTTGGATCTTGGGTATGTGCTGGCAGGTAGTTTACAACAGAAAGAAATATCTGTTATGAACTTTGGCACTGTAACAGCTAATCTTCAGCTCACAGGCACAACCTGGAATACAGCACAAATATACATTGAACCTGAAGATATCCAGGTGGAACCTGGGTCTACCAAGTTTATTTTAAAATTATTTTCAGACTTAGGTACCAACTTTTTAGGAGAACAGAAAATACCTTTGTTCTTACAGGTGAGCAATAACAAATAGTTGTGACTACTATAATAATTTGTTGTAAGTAATATACATTACTTGTGGCAGTTACAGTGAGATGTCATTAATATCTTAAAAACACAACTTAGATATTTTTAGTTAGAGTTTTTGTATTTTTGATGTATCTGTTTTAACACTACATTTCCATCAGGTCCATCATCCTTATTCAATAATTTAAATTTAGTTTGTTTACATTTAGTTATTTCAATAGATTCATGTATATTCATACCAATTACATTTTCAGGTTGTGCTAAAATAAAAATTTTTTTCCCATTGAATTGTGTAATTAGTTTCATTAACATGTTCTGCTAAAGGTGAAATAGTAATATTATTATTTTTAACATTTCTTTTATATTCATTCAATCTGAATTTTAAATTTCTTCTAGTTTGTCCTATATAAACTTTTTTACATTCACAAAAATGTTGTCAGCAGTTGGCATGAAATTCTTTAATATGTAAATTGGTATTTTGATAATTGTATAAATAAGTGTTATTTTTTTCAAAACATTACACTCCTGAGGGTGACACAAGATATACGTCGAAACATGTAGTGTATGAGATTGTTTTCCAGTCACATCAGGGTTTTTTTACCACTTTTTAACCTTGTACACTAAGTTATTATTTTAGTAATTTGGAGACTGGAAACAATCTTATTTTTATTGAATTGTGTATAAAATATTCGTTGTTTTTTAAAAGTTTTTAGTTTTTAAGATTGAACATTACACATGTGCCAAAAAATGTTGAAAAATAGAACAATTAATGTTGATATATGTATATTTGTATGTTTACTAAATAGAACAATTAATATTGATATATGTATATTTCTATTTTTACTAAATAGAACAATTAATATTGATATATGTATATTTCTATTTTTACTAAATAGAACAATTAATGTTGATATATGTATATTTCACATTCATATGGTTGCTTGTAGGTACAAGACAAAAAGAGTACTTTCTGGTTAATTTAAAATAGTTTTACCTGTCTTTACAGACTAAATAAATTATATTGTAGAATTGGTATGTCTTGTATAAAACCAATTGCCTTATTTTACTAGTGTCACAGAATTTAAAGGACAATTTTTTGAATACTTTTACCTACATTTGCAGACTGAACATAGATTGTGATGATTTAGTAGTTTACACTAACACTTTGATATATCATGTAGTGTAAATAAAGAAGTATACAATGAAACATTTAGAAAAACATAAAATCATTTTGAAAAAGATTGTATTAAAAGCAATCTAATGATAGCTTAAAATTCTTTTAAATACTTTAATAACAAGAATTTAGAGGTATGAACATTTATATTTATTTGAACCTTTACTTTCTGGTCACAGCAAAAAACACATGTATAAAATATATTTATAAATTTCAAAGATTTTCTTTGTAATTCATAAAAACTTTTATCAGATAACATTTATTAGATAAATTGGGTTCTGTTATAAAAACATTTATATCAAGATTCTCTTTCCTCAGGCAGTAGGTGGACCAGTTTTGACCATCAAAAAATTTGTTAACAAAGTTATTAGATAAATTGGATTATATTATAATAAGATTTACATCAGGGTTTTGTTTACTCAGGTAATAGGTGGACCAGTTTTGACCATCAACATGAGAGCTTTTGTGACTTTGCCAGCTGTAACTGTCAACCCATTTCAGTTGGACTTTGGACCTCTCTACTGTGGTCTGTGTGAAGTTAAGTGGCTGTTTTTAAAGAACCCAGGGCCTATAAAATGTGAATGGTCATCTGAGGTAATCTCTGTATTAGGAATTAAGGTAAGCAGTGAAACATTTCCAGGTAAGTAAGTCCTACAAGTCTGGATATTGTGTAGATCTTTGATACTTCAGACAAGGAAATATTAATAAACTAATCAAACAGCTGAAACCTACATCAGTCTTGTAGGTCAAAAAGCAATTAATGAATCCTGAGCTTTACAAGCCAAATTACATTCTTAATGACCAGTGTGGTGAAAACTAAAGCTTGTAGTATTCCAGATGCATTAGTTTAATTGTGTAAAGTATCTGCTTGCTAAGCAGGGTCTCACTTTCACTTCTCCAGAAAAGATTAATCATATTTGTTAAAAAGTTTATCAGTCATTCAGATAACTAGCTTGTCAGTTCCATAAGTAAATAAAACTTTAAACCTGTAAGTAATTAGTTCATAAGTCATGTAGGTAATTACTACATCAAACCTGTAAGTAACTATTATCATTAGTCATGTTACTACAAACCTTTAAGTAACTAATTTCTAATAACCCTGTAGGTAACTTGTAGATCTGATCTGTTGATATTTAGGAAATTTTTAAATATCTTTAACCAACTATTTGGACATCTCTCAAGTCCTATAGACAACGTTCAATTTGATGTGTTGAGATATCGATATATTGGTTTAATTTAGGATAATTGTTTAATATCTTTAACCAATTATTTGGACATTTCTCAAGTTCTATAGACAACTTTTAATTTGATGTGTTGAGATATTCATATATCGGTTTAATTTAGGATAATTTTTAAATGGATTTTTGAGATTTCAACAGAATATAATCTAGATTAGAAGAATCGTTTTTTGTTTCAGAAACCTAAGAATATTTTAGTACCACATTATGGTGATAGTGATCATATCAACAAACCATCTGGCTCTGTGTTTGATGTGAAACCAAAAACAGGCTGTCTCCATCCTGAGGAATGGTGTTACCTACAAGTCATGTTTACACCCACTTCACAAGTACGCCATCTACTGACAACCTTACCTACTTAAAAACTACTTTTTTATCTAATTTTTAAGTAACTCATAATTTTGACAAACTGTCCAACTTGAAAGTAATTTTTATATCTGTATATTATATAAGCCATTAAATCAAAAAATAGAGCTAATTGAAGTTTAATTTTTAACTCATTCCCAGATATATCGTCAATCTGTTAAATAAAGATAACTACAAGCTTATTTTAACTTATCTCCAGGTACATCATCAATCTGGTAAGTAGAGCTAACTATAAGCTTAATTCAAATTATTTCCATATAAGTCACCAATCTGGTGAATAGAGCTAACTGGAATCTCAATTTCAACTTATTCCCACATAAGTCATCAATTTGATAAATAGAACTAACTACAAGCTTTCAACTTATTCCCATATAAGTCATCAATCTGGTAAATAAAACTAACTACAAGCTTTCAACTTATTCCCATATAAGTCATCAATCTGGTAAATGAAACTAACTACAAGCTTTCAACTTATTCCCATATAAGTCATCAATCCGGTAAATAAAACTAACTACAAGCTTTCAACTTATTCCCATATAAGTCATCAATCTGGTAAATAAAACTAACTACAAGCTTTCAACTTATTCCCATATAAGTCATCAATCTGATAAATAAAACTAACTACAAGCTTTCAACTTATTCCTATATAAGTCATCAATCCGGTATATAAAACTAACTACAAGCTTTCAACTTATTCCCATATAAGTCATCAATCTGATAAATAGAGCTAACTACAAGCTTTCAACTTATTCCCATATAAGTCATCAATTTGATAAATAGAGCTAACCACAAGCTTTCAACTTATTCCTATATAAGTCATCAATTTGATAAATAAAACTAACTACAAGCTTTCAACTTATTCCTATATAAGTCATCAATTTGATAAATAAAACTAACTACAAGCTTTCAACTTATTCCTATATAAGTCATCAATTTGATAAATAAAACTAACTACAAGCTTTCAACTTATTCCTATATAAGTCATCAATCTGATAAATAGAGCTAACCACAAGCTTTCAACTTATTCCCATATAAGTCATCAATTTGATAAATAGAGCTAACTACAAGCTTTCAACTTATTCCCATATAAGTCATCAATCTGGTAAATAAA
>NW_013669150.1:120794-124771 GCF_000517525.1 Limulus polyphemus
TACAAGCTTTCAACTTATTCCCATATAAGTCATCAATTTGATAAATAAAACTAACTACAAGCTTTCAACTTATTCCTATATAATTCATCAATCTGGTAAATAGAGCTAACTACAAGCTTTCAACTTATTCCCATATAAGTCATCAATCCGGTATATAAAACTAACTACAAGCTTTCAACTTATTCCTATATAAGTCATCAATCTGGTAAATAAAACTAACTACAAGCTTTCAACTTATTCCCATATAAGTCATCAATCTGATAAATAGAGCTAACTACAAGATTTCAACTTATTCCCATATAAGTCATCAATTTGATAAATAGAGCTAACTACAAGCTTTCAACTTATTCCTATATAAGTCATCAATTTGATAAATAGAGCTAACTACAAGCTTTCAACTTATTCCCATATAAGTCATCAATCTGATAAATAGAGCTAACTACAAGCTTTCAACTTATTCCCGTATAAGTCATCAATTTGGTAAATAGAGCTAACCACAAGCTTTCAACTTATTCCCATATAAGTCATCAATTTGATAAATAGAGCTAACTACAAGCTTTCAACTTATTCCTATATAAGTCATCAATTTGATAAATAAAACTAACTACAAGCTTTCAACTTATTCCTATATAAGTCATCAATTTGATAAATAAAACTAACTACAAGCTTTCAACTTATTCCTATATAAGTCATCAATCTGATAAATAGAGCTAACCACAAGCTTTCAACTTATTCCCATATAAGTCATCAATTTGATAAATAGAGCTAACTACAAGCTTTCAACTTATTCCCATATAAGTCATCAATCTGGTAAATAAAACTAACTACAAGCTTTCAACTTATTCCCATATAAGTCATCAATCTGGTAAATAAAACTAACTACAAGCTTTCAACTTATTCCCATATAAGTCATCAATCTGATAAATAAAACTAACTACAAGCTTTCAACTTATTCCCATATAAGTCATCAATCCGGTATATAAAACTAACTACAAGCTCATCTTAGCTTTTTCCCAGAAAAGTCAACAATCTAATAATTTCAGCTGACTGTAAGCTCATTTGAACATATTTGAAGATATGTCATCAATTTGGTAAATAGAGCTAATTGCAGTCTCAGTTATGCTCTGAGTTAATACCTACGACTTGACCATGTGCAGGATAAAGGTGATGCCTTTCAGTTTGTAAAAGATGCAATATTGTTTGAGTTAATGTTTATAACTTTACCAACTCTTCTAAGCTAGCTGAAGCTTATGAGAAATTACTGGAATTATGACCAAAAATATCATTAACAGCAACGGTACCATAAGAAAGAATACTGAATTAACTATACTCATTATCATGTTGATAACAGCAAGGGTACCATAAGAAAGAATACTGAATTAACTATACTCATTATCATGTTGATAACAGCAAGGGTACCATAAGAAAGAATACTGAATTAACTATACTCATTATCATGTTGATAACAGCAAGGGTACTGAATTAACTATACTCATTATCATGTTGATAACAGCAAGGGTACTGAATTAACTATACTCATTATCAAGTTGATAACAGCAAGGGTACTGAATTAACTATACTCATTATCAGGTTGATAACAGCAAGGGTACTGAATTAACTATACTCATTATCAGGTTGATAACAGCAAGGGTACTGAATTAACTATACTCATTATCAGGTTGATAACAGCAAGGGTACTGAATTAACTATACTCATTATCAGGTTGATAACAGCAAGAATACTGAATTAACTATACTCATTATCAGGCTTGATAACAGCAAGGGTACTGAATTAACTATACTCATTGTCAGGTTGATTTGCTCTAAGTAGATAAGTTTCCCTGATTGGAAGTTAGTATTAATGTGTAGAGAAAGATGATGTTTTTCAGTTGACGGAGCATGCATTATTTTCTGAGTTAATATCTGTGAATTGAGCATGTTCCTAACAAAGGTTATGACTTTCAGTTTGCTTCTTACTGAACAGAGACAGAAAAAAGATTAAACTGGAAAAGAATGAATCGTCTTTATATTTGTCAAGCATAAAACAAATATCTGAAGTAAACTGTGATCTATTTGTTGTAAATAATTCTGTTTAAAGGTATATCTTTGAGTAGTATTTGAGGATTGGGACATTTGTCACTGGGCAGCAGTGTTAAAAAGAAATGGGTGTCTTATTTCAAATACAGAATACAGAGATTGGTCCTGAAGAGGTAGGAGTTGCATATTGGGATCCACACAAGTTTAAGTTTTACATCACCCAAGCTGTGTAGCATTTTCTTTTCTGTCAAAGTTGTGGAACAGTCTTTCTTTGTGTTATCCAAAAGAAATGAATCTCTGTGTAGTTCCCCATCATAATTTTTATTGACTCCCAGAACAGAAATTGGGTTCACATTAGACTAGTGTATGATAAGACTCAAGACAAGTCAGAAAGTGTGCAAGTACAAATTTCATAGATGCCTTTGGTCTGCAGATGTGGCTAGTGGGAGTTCTAAATCTAGAAAAAGAGAGAGTTGAGGCCATTACATGTAGTCCATTCGTTCCAACAACTATGCCAGAACCTCATCCAACTGCCATCTATACAGTTTTTCCCACCACCATGGAGCCAAGATATAAAAGTTAGAAGCTAGCAGGATTAGCATATACATATTACTGTTAAGCTTAAAGTGAACATATAGGGGAGAGGACTATAACATGCTCATATCTAGCTACACAAACTAGGGAATAGGCTTGGCTATAGGTTAAACACTAGCCAGAGCCCTATAGGGGGGATTACATAGTCCATGAGAGTAAGTATGAAGGCTTTATGCTGGTTTAACATATTATTGTACTGAAAAACAAAAAATCAAGGAATTACAACAACAACAAGATATATTTTTATATGATGAATCAGTTGATTTGAATAATGGATGAAGTAGCAAAATCCATTTGTAATAGTCAACTGAGTAAAAATAAAACAATTAATTTTAAGTAAACTTGGTTCACACGAATACAAGTTGAGTAAAATTAGGTTATAAATTTAAGGAGTAATATGATAACTAGTATAAAGGTGAGAGAGAGGCTAAGCATGACATTTTGAGAAGGAAGATCTGTTATAAAACCAAAAGGAAGTACTGAATAAGGTAAGATCTATGATTATTTTAACTCTCAATGCTTTTTATTAATTCTATTTAAATATGGCACAAACTATTGGTAGTGGAATACCTTGTGAACTTAGGCTATTTGTTTCACAATAGAATGCTATACATTATGTATATGAATATAATGGCTTAAAGAGAATATTGGAAAGTTTATTTTGAAATATATTCAGGTCATATAAAGAGATGTGCATATTTTATAAGATAATCACTTATGTTTTGCTTAACTTGATTTTTTTTATCAGAATGATTTTTTTTAAATAACATTTACTTTAATACCAACAAGTACTCCTTATATTTTAATGAGATAGAAAGAAACAACAAATTACTTTCAAATATTATAGAAGTTGTTTTCAAGTATTGCATTTTTTGTCACTGTATGCAAAAAACTGTTGAATTATAATTTATTTTAAATAGTAGCATAATTTTCTTTTAAAAAGTCTTAAATTCATTATATATAATAGGTTTCAAGTTTTTCAAAAGTTTTATGATAAATGTTTTTAAAATTTTATCTTTAATTTCACTGAAAATCTTTAATAATCTTATCCTTAGACTCACTACAAAAATAAATTGCAACTGACTGTTTATAGCAACCCCAATGTCCAACATGTGATTCTTCAAGGATCAGGCATTCAGCCTAAACTAAGCATCACTCCAGAAAGATTGGATTTTGGACAGACTCTACCACGGGCCTCACTGAAGACTATTGAAGTGAAAATCTATAATCCTGGTGTCTTCCCATTAGAGTTCAGCTGTGTAGAATTTGATTATACACTAGTAGAGGAAAAGAAGGTAGGTAGAAAGAAGACTATTGAAATGAAAATCTGTAATCCTGGTGTCTTCC
>NW_013669151.1:0-2975 GCF_000517525.1 Limulus polyphemus
TAATTCCAACTTCTGTAGCTACTTCAGAACTACATTAGTGTACAGACCTCTAATTCCAGCTCCTTTAGCAACTTTTTGCCCTTTCCCAAAATTTTTTAGTAACTCTTCTTCAGTGCTCGTGATTTCTTTAAGCAAGCCCAACCTCGTCAGGTGTTTTGGGACGAAGACACCGTTAGCTGCTCGGGAACCCAATTAATGATCTAGAGTAGAGTGGTCATAAAAGGTTTTGTAGTTTATCTGTTTAAGATTATTTGTTTTTAATTATAATTGTTCCTGTAGAGCTTTGGCAGCTCTCCTGGTAGAAGATATTACATAATTGAATACGGTGATAATGCATTTATACTTCACCAGCTCAACCCGTTGAAATTTTAGATATATTTTTACTTTATTTTAATCGTACTTGCGTTTTTCAGGAGCGTCATTGGCTGAGGTAGTAGGCTACCTACAACTTTGTCCAATGGGGAACCTTCTTGTCACTTCTAAACGTATTGTTCCTAAGGCAATGACTTGTAAGCAGCCAATGCAAGATACAGGGTAGGGAAAAAATTTAGTTTATATAATTATTTCCATTTGTTATCAAAAAGTGAAATTTATCATGTACAATTTTTGAAATTCTAAATTTATGACAGTTTTCAGGAGGGTTAAGAGTCATATTTTTTAGATTTAAAAAATATTTTGCCTCTTCTTGTATTCTATATCTAAATGCATCAATTAATTCCGATATACTCTTGATTGAGTAAAATTTGAAAATAAAAGAGAAATATATAATGAAATAACTTCAGAAAAAATTAAAATGCTAAGTAAAAGTAGCTAATCTAATGCATGGTAAAAATGACAACGTCAACTAAAGGAATGACGACGGATTATGTGTAAATCCAAAACAAAAGAAATCGAAATATAATAAAGTGTATGTCAGTACAACACTGCTCTTATTGAGATTCTCAATAAAATAAAATGGATAAAATATTTTGATCTTTTCTGCTTCTATCTCACTAGTCCAAAGATACATTCATTCTATAAGTTCAAACATAGAAAAAAACAATTTCTCTCCAATGATACTATTAGAGGTTCAACTCTATGGAGAATTAAGGAATTCATAGAGCTAAACTCAAGTCTTAAAAGCATGGGCCTCATGAAAAGTTGGTCATTTAAGGAGATGATTGATGGCCACATAGGAAACCTTGTTGAATATGTTGCTCATGGGCCATAAGGAAGCACTCACAAAAACAATTACAGAGAGACCAACAACAACTGTGGTAATTTATGCTTGTGGGCACTCTCAGGGGTCAGTGATGGACATGAGTCTCAGCAGAATGATAGATCAAATGTTAGAATGGTACATGGACTACCATACATTACTATGCAGTCACTGTGGTTCCCTATGGGATAGCAGGACTTCAAAATCCCAGATGCCATGACTACACCGTTATTACAGCAGGATAAGAGACATCTGAAATGAGAGTGAAAGGTTGTCAATTTTATCTGTGGCTTAACAGATCACTGTGTTTTTGAATTATGTATGTTTTGTCGTTTGATAGGATAAGCAGACACGGGTCTTGTTAAAGCTTATGCCACAGTTGATGCAGGAAGTTTAACAGTGAACTATCGCTGAAGCAACTCTGGCTGTTTGAACCTAAGTTGAGTTTGACAGAAACTCTGGAGGGTGTCACAGGCAAGCCACACGCATAGGCATTGGAAACTAATTCAGAGAACCATTGGCTTGGTGTCACATGGTATGAGCCAACAATTAGACATGGACTTGAGGTTGAGTTTCTACTGGATATTGTAGTGGTCAGGACTTTGTTCATTTTAGCTGAATATCAGAACTACAAATGAATTAACCACTTTGGAGGGGTAACACAAGTAAATGGTGACACGCTAAGTGTGACTGAAGATTCATGTCTCTAACCAATCATTGGAACCACCAGCCCCTTACTTAATGAAAGCAAATGTCTCTGATATTTTCAAGCATTGGGATCTTGAGGTTGAATGTACTGTGGAAGTTTTTAGCCACTTTTGCCTGTACAATACGTGAAATGCAGTTCTTTGGAAAACCATCTAATAATGACTGGACTGTGTCTGAGAACATTAGATTACACATGAATATGTTGAGAAGAAGTTGAAATGCCTTCAGATGTGCAGTCTTGTGCAACAGCACCATCAACTATGGTGATTGAGCAAGACAAAAACATAATTTTCATACCTAACAAGTTGCACATACTTGAAAAGTTATCTGCCGAAATATTGTCACTATACCAATACCGATGTGTATATATGCTACTCAGGTTCCAATTAAATGACCATTGACATGGTGAGAGAGGCAAAAATAATGCAGACAGTTGCATAATTGGTGTTGCTAAAGATGTACCATGTTAAAAAGTGGATGTAGAGCTTTCGAGCAACTGAATACATTGATTGAGGGTTATCTTGGTCGATATGAATTCAAAACAAGGACAAAAATAGAGAACTGCTCACAGAGTTTGATTAGATGTTTTTGGAACCAGATGGCTACTTGGTTAGGACAAAAAATGCATTTGATAAACAACTACTACAGTGGTTGTCTTAGAACATCAGGGATTTTTGAAGTTGCTAAAATTTCGTAAATTTTGAGAAATAAGATGACAAAATCTTGAGATATTGATTGGTTGCCTCAAAACTTATTCTCAATAAGCCCGAAAAAAACTCGGAGCTTTGTAGGGACTTTAGGCGAATGGAAATAGTAACAAGTTTCAATACCTTTCATTTTCCTCCTTTGAATGAGTGTTTGAGCATACTAGATAGCACCCTTGGTTCCATTTGACTTCTGGAAGCTATGGATGACAAAACTCAAAAATAATTTTAAAATTCCATATAATGCATCTACGACATTCGAAATTCTGTTGGAGCTTAATTTTTTAAGACTTGTACGGCCTGGCATGGCCAGGTGGATAAGGCGCTCGACTCACAATCTGAGGGTCGCGGGTCCGAATCCGCAT
>NW_013669151.1:3512-7620 GCF_000517525.1 Limulus polyphemus
CTCTTCTGTGTCGAGTGTACATTACATATCATGTTTCAAAATCTAAGTAAAAATATTATTCCAGTTGTATATCAATTGTTTATTTTACCCATAAATGATTTACAACTGATATTTTAGCATATCATAAAATAGAAATGAAAACAATTTTCCAAACTTTGATTTTAGTGCTCCTCATATTTCCTGAAAATAATTCATTTATACATATTTTGTATTATCTAACGGCAAAATAATGATCCTGTTGGGTTTTTTTATGTCAGTGATAGATTACTACAAATACCCCATTTGTCAAGTGATTGTGAGGAGTTAACCACTTCTACCATAATTCAGCTTTGAAAATAGCGAGAGCTAGAAATTGTTGGATAGAGGAGATTATAATCTACTGCTGGCTATGTCTCTTTATATTAAACGAGTGGTTTTAGCAGTAATTTATGGTTTATCGAAACATAAATCACACAGAGCTTTCTTTGGATAAGCTAAAATTTCAAATGCAAAGTTTTAAACACTTAGAAAAAACACACAGCTCTTTGACACTCTGGCATCTTGAGCCAGAGCTGTTGCGCGGTGCCTGAATCCACATTCTGAGGGACAGATTTTCTGCGCTGGATGGTATGAGAAAACTCTACCAGTGGGCACAAGGGATCACGAACAGTCAGAGTACCTACTGGCGTTAAGAGTTTGGTAATGAAAGACACCTAATTTCGGATGTAAACTGAATAACTTACTTTTATATACAGCCCGGCATGGCCAGGTGGTTTGGGAGCTCGACTCGCAGTTTGTGGGTCGCGGGTTCGAATCCCCGTCCCACTAAACATGCTCGCCCTTTCAGCCGTGGGAGCGTTATTATGTGACGGGCAATCCCACTATTCGTTGGTAAAAGAGTAGCCCAAGATTTGGCGGTAGGTGGTGATGATTAACTGCCTTCCCTCTAGTCTTACACTGTTAAATTAGAGACGGCTAGCGCAGATAGCCCTCGTGTAGCTTTGCGCGTAATTCAGAACAAACAAAACTTTTATTTACGTATATTTAGTTTGCGAATTGTTTAGACTCAGTTCCCACTTGATCTGGTGTGCTCCAGCATAACCCTCCAAAAGAAAATACATAAACTTCCTATTTATTGGAAACAAAGTATTACTAAAATATAAACTGGTCTTGGCTAAAAAATTTGTTTTCAAAATCATATGTTACAACATTTTGAAAGGAGAGGTCATGGTCCACCAATAACTCTTTGGATACCGTGTTTATATGATTTGTTAGCAAGAAGTTAACTACTTGTTTGTTTCTTTTGTTGAATTTCGCGCAAAGCTACACGATGGATGCTTGCACTAGCTGTCCGTAATTTTGGACTAGCCAAAAACACCCACACATGAGCTAACCATTTCAGATCAGATAGCAGAACTTGACCATCACTCTCATATGCATCAAGAGCCCCCAAACTGAGGAGCGTGATTTTGTGTGGGTGTTGCAGTAGAACGTGAATCTCAGCTCCACAGTCTGGCATGTTAAGCCGGACTAGGTCTGGCTGACTATTTTAACCAGTTTAGATCGTGAATCTCAGCTCCACAGTCTGGCATGTTAAGCCGGACTAGGTCTGGCTGACTATTTTAACCAGTTTAGAACGTGAATCTCAGCTCCACGGTCTGGCATGTTAAGCCGGACTAGGTCTGGCTGACTATTTTAACCAGTTAAATGAAGTATGAATAGAATTAGTTAATGAATATAAAACAATTCAAAGTTATTGGATATTTAATATGGAACATTTTGATCAATAACAAAAAAAAATACATCTAAGATACATGGATATACTTTATTATTTTTCAAAACAGTTTTTTAACGAATATTGAAATCATATGAAGCCTAATCTTGTTCTTTCGATTTTCCCTTGTCCAGGGTTATTGATCTGGTGAGAAACCAGCATAACTCAGTGTCAGATGGCGAATCGAATGGTAGATCGAGTTTCATACTTAGTTTCATAACTCAGTGTCAGATGGCGAATCGAATGGTAGATCGAGTTTCATACTTAGTTTCAAAATTGATACAAATACTACCTCAAACATTATGTGTTTTTTCAATCAGAACTTAAACAATATTTAGAGCAATTTGTACCAAATTTACCTAATTGGAAAAAAACAGAGGAAAGAGTAATATCCTTCACTGGAAAGAAAATATAGGTTTGATGTTTATATTGTAAAAATAAAGATGTAACATTGGTTATCTGTGCTACACCCACCACATGTATCGAAACTCGGTGTTATAGCGATGGTGAGCCTTCAGACTTACACGTGATGCACAAGGAGAGGGGACACGCGCAAGAAGAGAGACGTTTCATGTACGTGGGTGAAGAGTTGTTTTTTTTACATATTTCAGGCCACAAGAGGGCGCCATTGGTTGTCACACAGCTGCAAACATGTGAAAAGGTTTTTCTATCTGCATTCATATAACGACATTTAAAGATGGTATAGACACGGTACCACAGGCTCTGCCCAAAGGAAGAAATGGCCACCCTTGCTGAGGATTACCCTGGATACAACTGCTTCCGTGCTTGATATTGAGAACGATGTGCGTTGATCTTTATTCACTTGGTTGGTTGAGTAATATGGTTAGGATCACCTAAATATACACACATTCATCAACGCCAAACTTCAATAATCAGGTGTTAGCAGACTTATGTCAAGTGTTAGATGTGGTGAAAACACGAACCTCACCATATCTGTCATATGGTTTGGATGAGTGTGTGATATTGACGTTTTAATGAAAGCTTGCCAACACTGGATGAATACCTACTATATGTCATGGTGGCCTACCATGCAGCTGAGCAATGATTAACTAGTTGTTCACAGACTCTGTTGATATGAGCTTCCAACCATAACAGGTGCAGCAATGTCTCACAGGAAAACGTGAAGTAGCTGAAATAGTTGATGTAGATTAATCTGAATGCTGTAAGTTGGATAAAGTGGATATTTGTTTAAAAGCTTTTGATATATCAGCACAGAAACGCTCCATCCAAGTGTCTGGATATGACTATAGTGCACATCCAGCACATGTATAGCTCAGCAGCTGTTTTCTCACAGCATGGGTCAATATACTGTATAGACTACAAGCTACAGTTGCACCATGATGAGCGTAGGTGTGTTGAATGTGCCAACAAATTGAAACTCCGTGTCTCTGATGAGCCTTTCAAGACCTTATTTCTCAAGGAGCCAAAGATAAATGAGCAGGTGTAGTCGGGCAATGACGAGAAACACTGTATTATATTATCTCAATGAAACTGATTGAAGAAAGATGCTGTAGTACAAATCAAGTGGTCCAAGAAGAGTTAAATGAGAGAATACCAACCAATACGGAAGAGGTTTGACTGCTGTTATAGTCAGCTGCACATCCATCTTGGATGGGATTAACTGCCTAATCAGCAGTTAGGGTAGCTGGTTAATCATTTAACATTAACTGAAATGAAATATTATTCATTACTTTCCAATCTATCAAATGGTAAAATTACCTGCTACATCGATGGGCCTAGTAAGCTATAGAAGCTTTACGGCGAAGCAAACTACACAGTGCACACTAGGTAAATACAACTAAGACAGCCAAAGTTGCTAGATAAGTACAGCCAAGAGTGCTAGATGATTACAGCTAAGACAGCCAAGGCTGATAGATAAGACCCTAGAACAGCTGAATGCTCATTTCGACTGTTGATCATTTGCTGGAAAATTTCTCATACCAATTATTTGAAAAAATTTCCACTCCTTGGCTTCCAAGCACTCAGATTACGTTTTAGGGTGAATGTTGGTAGACATTTACCTATAAAACCTTACTGGGTGGTCTTGAATCTTTGTCGTGTGATTTTGTGCTCTGCTATGATATGAGATCAACACTAATCTTCCTGAAGTAAAGTAAGACAGTATATATCTAACATCTTGATGGAATATGTATCACTAATCACCCTGAAGTAAAGTAAGACAGTATTTCTCTAACCTCTTGGTGGAATATGTATCACTAATCTCCCTGAAGTAAAGTAAGACAGTGTTTCTCTAACATCTTGATGGAATATGTATCACTAATCTTCCTGAAGTAAAGTAAGACAGTATTTCTCTAACATCTTGGTGGAATATGT
>NW_013669151.1:8620-10166 GCF_000517525.1 Limulus polyphemus
GGAATATGTATCACTAATTTTCCTGAAGAAAAGTAAGACAATATTTCTCTAACATCTTGGTGGAATATGTATCACTAATTTTCCTGAAGTAAAGTAAGACAGTATTTCTCTAACATCTTGGTGGAATATGTATCACTAATTTTCCTGAAGAAAAGTAAGACAATATTTCTCTAACATCTTGGTGGAATATGTATCACTAATCTTCCTGAAGTAAAGTAAGACAGTATTTCTCTAACATCTTGGTGGAATATGTATCACTAATCTTCCTGAAGTAAAGTAAGACAGTATTTCTCTAACATCTTTGTGGAATATGTATCACTAATTTTCCTGAAGTAACGTAAGACAGTATTTCTCTAACATGTTAGTGGAATATGTATCACTAATTTTCCTGAAGTAAAGTAAGACAGTATTTCTCTAACATCTTGGTGGAATATGTATCACTAATATTCCTGAAGTAAAGTAAGACAGTATTTCTCTAACATCTTTGTGGAATATGTATCACTAATTTTCCTGAAGTAAAGTAAGACAGTATTTCTCTAACATGTTAGTGGAATATGTATCATCTGGCTGGATCTTGTTTTCGCTACCTTTTAAACTAATGTAATGATTTTTTCTGTCTCTAGATGGCAGCAACAACATATAAAGCACAGCAACTTGGGCTAACGTCTACACTACAAAATACAAGAAATAATTTTACTTTTGTCCCTACTACTTCTATTGCATTATAGTGTGTGAACATATTCTGGCGTTATTGACATAACATGTGGTTTCGATTGCGAATTACGTCAGAAATGGTTATTTCTACTCGTTATTTTTATTTTTGTGAAATCATTTGACTTTATGTTGTACTGACCCAACAGATGGTGTCCAAAAGTTGTACGTGCACACTAGCATGTGATAAGAAAAGCTAACGCTATGGTTAATTGTAAGAGTTATTGAGTTTGTTGCTGAGCGTTATATGATGTTGAACGATATTATTTCGTACACTATTATATATGTATCTTTGTTGAACTAGATTGGTCGTATATTAGTATATATGTATCTTTGGTGAACTAGATAGGTCGTACACTATTATATATGTATCTTTGTTGAACTAGATAGGTCGTATATTAGTATATATGTATCTTTTACAATAAGCGGAAATGCTATTCTTACTTTTTTGTCCTGGTGGCAGTTAATCGCGAAGATTCTTCCATTTTCTTCTTGAGCACAAATTAATGTTTCTTTATAATTGAATTGCTCGTTACAGAACGAAGTGAAATAGTATGCTTTTTATTATAAAAATATAATATATAGTATATTGAGAGAAGTGTTCATGATCTATGGTAATGATACAAGGATGAATGCATAGACCTTTTAAGCCAAAACCACCAACAATAACACTAATTGAATAGAGTTGTTCAAACATTTCTTTAACAACAAGTAAAAGCTCGGGATGGTCTCTTCTTTCATTGGGGTTGTGTCTGTGAGCCAGACTAGTTTCGGAGAATTCCATTCCTCATCAGTGACCCTGTAGGTGGAAGTAGTCTTGAAAAGGATCTTCCTT
>NW_013669151.1:11134-16312 GCF_000517525.1 Limulus polyphemus
GGAAGTCAACGATATCCTTGTACTCTTTACCTGATTTTCAAAGGCTAACAAGTGTGCATAGAAGAGTGATTGTTAAGAGCCCATTTAAGCAACCCACAGGCACAGAATTCCAGAGAGATGTCTGTAAATTATATCTGTTGATCTGGCAGTGTGGTTCAATCTTTTCTTGATTGAAGCCATTCCTTATTGTCATCCAATCTGTAAAAAGATTGATTTTCTCATGGTACAGTAGTTTTAGCTCATTAGCCTTGCAGTATGAAGCTATCACGTGGGCATCTCTCCGTATGTTTATCTTGATATTAAAGCTATAGTCTGAAGCCATTTGATATGTTATTCGTGTTATGTTATGTACCATTATTAAACTGTTTTACTACTGGCAGGATGATAATAAATTGATTGCCCGTTTGCAGACACATACATAGACATATGCTCTGCCCATTGTGATGACATATTTCCGTTTTTCACATGACATATTCCGTTCATACAGCTTCTGACAACTGGGCTTTCATTTAGCTATGAGTTTTAGGAGACGTTTTTGAATAAGTATCTTGTTTCGAATTTGTACACCTAACTCTGTGTAAGTTATCCTCTTTAATGTACCAAGGGAAGTACTACGCCATTGTTTTTTTGGGTTTTTATCTATAGTGACAAGCTTCTTTAGTTATCTTCACTACCTCCGGTGAGCAACAAGTAACCAACCGTGGAATAGCTTGTTTCTCTCTTTCTTTACAGGTATAGTTCAACACTATAGATATGTTTTTTTTCTAAATGAGGAAGTATTGAGGACGTCATGTATTATAACCACTCAAAGAAAAGGTATATTTTGGGGAACCATCTACATTTATAAATCACCACACTTCTACTGATTTGCAACAAGAAGATCAGGGATTTTAACCATTTTAGTTACAGGCCACGAGGATGGCCAGGGGCAAGGTTATTTGATGTACAAAATGGTACTTACTATATATTTAAAAAATCCTCTGTTATCATAAATTATCGGTTAGTGTAGATAGCCATCGAGTAGCTTTGCGCAAAATTCAAAATAAACCACACCAACTAATTGACAGGCATATTATAACGCCCTTCGGCTGAAAGGCCGAACGTGGGGAGTGATGGGATTTCAACCCGCGACCTACAGATCAGGAGTTGAGTGCCTTACCCACCAGGCCATGCCAGACTTGTTGAAGGAAAGACGATGGATTCAATAAGGATTAGGTCTCCTAATACGCGTGTGTGTGTGTGTGTGTTTACACACTTTGTTAGTCTGTACAAAAGTATACAGTATGCAAAAACCATAAACAGTGTAGCCATAATACGAGTAAAAAATCTGTGAGGATGAAACTATATTGAGTAAATCTTTAAACATATATTTACTACGTAATGGACATTTAAAAGGTTAAAGGGTTAATTTGCATGTATTTTAACACTAAAACAAATAAGGATAAAATATATGTAAACATAGATGAAGTTAATACATTATTTACTCCTTCAGTATCATATTTATATAAAACAACTCTCATAATGAGGATTATTTTTAGGTACTCTATAAAACCAAAAAGACGCATGTTGTAATAGTTCATTACTTACCTGAAAGACGCATGTTGTAATAGTTCATTACTTACCTGAAAGACGCATGTTGTAAGTGTTCATTACTTACCTGAAACGTGAAACTAGTAAATTTTCTTCGTGGTGGTACAAACTCCAATGGCAGTTTTACACAGGAGTACATATATGTGATCATGGCATTGTTATAGAGGGGGCTTATATGTCATCCTGGCAGCGTTACACAGGACTACATATATGTGATCATGACAATGTTATAGAGTGTGGGGGCTTATATGTCATCATGGCAGCATTACACAGGACTACATATATGTGATCATGGCAATGTTATAGAGTGTGGGGGCTTATATGTCATCATGGCAGCATTACACAGGATTACATATATGCGATCATGACAGTGTTACAGAATGGGACATATATGTGATCATGGCATTGTTACATAATGGGACATATATGTGATCATGGCAGTGTTACATAATGGGACATATATGTGATCGTGGCAGTGTTAATGAATGGGACATATACAGTGTCTTCACCCGCCTGTGCTGGTAATAAATTTTAGGTATTTTCTTGTGAAAGGCGTAACTCAAATGGGCAACAATATCTCCAGCATACTGTGCAAAGCTTATGAAGAGTTATCTAAAACGACTTTCAGCTGTCATTGCTTCAACCAAATATTAACTGCATAATCGTGTTTGGGGGTGAAGACTTTTGCAACATATGTTTTCAAGATTTTTTTGTGTTATATCACTAAATTGGGTAACAATGAACTTTTTGTTTCTTGTAATCTTTAGAAACTGGTCTGAGATTAATATACTAAATATTTCTGGCCATTTGAGTTATGTCTTTCCCAAGAAAATAACTAAAATTGATTACCAGCATAGGGGGGGTGAAGACTTTTGCAACATATGTTTTCAAGATTTTTTTAATGTTATATCACTAAATTGGGTAACAATGAACTTTTTGTTTCTTGTAATCTTTAGAAACTGGTCTGAGATTAATATAATAAATATTTCTGGCCATTTGAGTTATGTCTTTCCCAAGAAAATAACTAAAATTGATTACCAGCATGGGGGGTGAAGACTTTTGCAAGGCACTGATTACCAGCACAGGGGGGTGAAGACTTTTGCGAGGCACTGATTACCAGCACAGGGGGGTGAAGACTTTTGCGAGGCACTGATTACCAGCACAGGGGGGTGAAGACTTTTGCGAGGCACTGATTACCAGCACAGGGGGGTGAAGACTTTTGCAAGGCACTGATTACCAGCACAGGGGGGTGAAGACTGTATGTGGTCGTGGCAAAGAAAGAGATAAGAGAGAGAAACCTGTAAAGAAATACACTAGGTTACTAAAAAAATGATGTCTGCACTTTAATAAGTTAAATATATAATTGGGAATGTATCTCCCTCCCCAAAACGTGAATTTCAGAGAAGAAAAAATGATGTAGAAGCCTAATCTATTCTTTGATTCACTACTTCAGCTGCAACACACTAGTTTCACTGAATTCACAGCGAAGCAAATAAAGAAAGTAAACTTCTTTAGAAACTTTAACAACAAAAGTATTTAAATATTCAATCAAAGAAACGATGTTTGATAGCACGATTTCTGCTAGACGAGCAGACACTGTCATGTCATTTTAATTTTTTCCCAATTCTTGTAAACGAACTGTGATATTGCTAAATCTTCAAAATTATGAAGCAAGAGCAATCACGTAACACCTTACATTATCAACCTATTTAATATATGCGAGTAAATGCAGTGTTCTGCTTATGTGTATGGGACCAATCACGTGATACCTTACATTATCAACTTATGCGAGTAAATGCAGTGTTCTGCTTATGTGTATGGGACCAATCACGTGACACCTTACATTATCAACCTATTTAATATATGCGAGTAATGCAGTGTTCTGCTTATGTGTATGGGACCAATCACGTGACACCTTACATTATCAACCTATTTAATATATGCGAGTTAATGCAGTGTTCTGCTTATGTGTATGGGACCAATCACGTGACACCTTACATTATCAACCTATGCGAGTAAATGCAGTGTTCTGCTTATGTGTATGGGACCAATCACGTGACACCTTACATTATCAACCTATGCGAGTTAATGCAGTGTTCTGCTTATGTGTATGGGACCAATCACGTGACACCTTACATTATCAACCTATGCGAGTTAATGCAGTGTTCTGCTTATGTGTATGGGACCAATCACGTGACACCTTACATTATCAACCTATGCGAGTTAATGCAGTGTTCTGCTTATGTGTATGGGACCTCATACTACTGAGACAAATCAGAGTGTATTTCCAGAGTGGAGTTTTTATACCTCAAGCTATGATAGAAATTATATGTAGAAAAGTTTTGTCATAAAGAAAAAATACTACTTACAGTTACATATCAAAAGATAACACTTAACACTCGAGATCATTGAGAATTCCGAGATTTTATTTCAAAGGTAAACATCTCAAGAAAGGTGTGACTAGACAAAAATTACAAAATGTGTAAGCTGACTTAATTTGTTCCGCTGTTTCAAAATCCTCCTGTATATGTCGTCATTTGACGTAATATCGTTGAAACTAACACGTCCTTACTTCTGTATAAACAAACGTTTACAGTGATCCTTCCGATTACCCAACGTCAGCAGGAAATAGGCAACAAGTTATCTTCCTCTTGGTAAAACCATAATTTATTACTGCGTTTCTGTTTCTAACAAAACCGGAAATAGTGGGGAAATGTTGCAATCTGGAAAAGATGGAGTCGTAGAATTGTATGTTATGTTGTTGTTGTTTTTTACTTGCTATAAAACACTGCCATGGGAATTTTGGAACTTCCTAAAGTTTTACAGCACATGTTATATTGTGTTAGTAAAATAATCCTGGAACTGGGAGATGTGTTTATATATGTGTGTGTGTGATAGTGAAAGATTTAACAATGTTTCAAGTTTTATCTGTGTTTATATTTACATTTGACTTTATCATTATTTCGCTTTTTTAGAGGGAGATTTTGACGTCAAATGATAAACGTGTGGTTTAATCACAAGTTTTCTTGAAACTTGGAGAAACGTTGTAAAATCCAATTTAGACGAGATCAGATGAAGTTATTGAATGATTTGTTACAGTGGTGTATTTCAAATTTAATTTGGAAGTTTGTTACTCGGCTTGTTTGTTACTTCAACTTCGTGAATACTGAACTTGTGTTCACAGAATACATATACACGTACGAAAACAGTATGAAATAAGTGAATATTTACGTTATTTATGAAGTTCGACCTGTCGTTGGTTCGTTAAGTAGTGTAAGTTGTAAAATCTGTTGTCAAAGAAATAAATCGTTTTCATTATCTTTAAAAGGACTAGACTGTGCATCATCATTCGTATCGAATAATTCAAAAACAATAGAAATCTTACAATATTATTAATGATAAAAATATTTAACTAACAATGTAAAACACGCCCAACAGTAGAAATCTTACAATATTATTAATGATAAAAATATTTAATTAACAATGTTAAAACACGCCCAACAATAGAAATCTTACAATATTTTTATGATAAAGAATATTTAATTAATAATGTTAAAACACGTCCCAACAATAGAAATCTTACAATAT
>NW_013669151.1:17292-19306 GCF_000517525.1 Limulus polyphemus
TATTTAATTAATAATGTTAAAACACGTCCCAACAATAGAAATCTTACAATAATATTAATGATAAAAATATTTAATTAATAATGTTAAAACACGTCCCAACAATAGAAATCTTACAATAATATTAATGATAAAAATATTTAACTAACAATGTAAAACACGCCCAACAGTAGAAATCTTACAATATTATTAATGATAAAAATATTTAATTAACAATGTTAAAACACGCCCAACAATAGAAATCTTACAATATTATTAATGATAAAGAATATTTAATTAGCAATGTTAAAACACGCCCAACAATAGAAATCTTACAATATTATTAATGATAAAGAATATTTAATTAACAATGTTAAAACACACCCAACAATAACTAGTCGTCATGTGATATTACTGTGCTGTTGCTTCATAGGATCTCGTTTCATCGTCGTTGTCGTACAGATGGAAACACACCTGTTTTCTTCAACTGTATTGTCAGGTGGTTAGGGCTATACAATGGGCTATTTGTGTTGCACCCACCAGGAGTATCCAAACCAGGTTTTTGGCATTATAAGCCTTCAAACTTATCGCCGATCCACTGAGGGGCTGATTTTTGGCATTCAAGAAGCTTTGAAAAATTCGCACCACATTGAATCATCTGCAAATAAACAGTTGTTATCAGTAAAATTTACAATGTCAATTTCATGAAAATTAATAGATGTTCTCTTGTGCAGTGTTTGAGATTGAGATTCCAGTTTCAGTCACAGGTGTGTCGTCTGATATTTGGGCGTTTAACTGATGAAATTATTGAAGAACTCCTGCTGGTGATACAGAATCAGTAGCAGCACCAATTTAAGCTCATTCAGTATCAGAAGCATCACCAATTGGAATTGATTCAGAACCAGTAGCAGCATCAATTGGAATTGATTCAGAACCAGTAGCAGCATCAATTGGAGTTGATTCAGAACCAGTAGCAGCACCAATTGGAGTAGATTCAGAACCAGTACTGAACCACTTGAAGCTGATTCACTACCAGTAGCAGCACCTATTTAAGTTGATTCAGTACCAGTAGCAGCACAAATTCAAGCTGATTCATAACCAGCAGCAGCACTAATTGAAGCTGATTTAGTACCAGTAGCAACACCAATCTAAGTTGTTTCAGTTCCAGTAGCAACAACAATTTTTCCTGGTTCAGTACCAGTAGCAGCGCCAATTTAAATTGATTCAGAACCAATAGCAGCAACAATCGAACCTGATTCAGAACCAGTAGCAACAGCAGTTGAAGCTGATTCAAAACCAGTAGCAACACCAATTGAAGCTGATTCAGACCAGTAGCAGCACCAATTTGACCTGATTGACTTTATTTGAACTAGGTGTCGGAATATATCTTTCTTTATTTTAACTAGGTGTCGGAATATATCTTTCTTTATTTTAACTAGGTGTCGGTATGTACCGTTCTTTATTTTAACTAGGTGTCGGTATGTACCGTTCTTTATTTTAACTAGGTGTCGGTATGTATCGTTCTTTATTTTAACTAGGTGTCGTTATTTATCTTTCTTTATTTTGACCGGGTGTTGGTATTTATTTTGACTAGGTGTCGGTATATATCTTTCTTTATTTGAACTAGGTGTCGGTATGTATCGTTCTTTATTTTAACTAGGTGTCGGTATGTATCTTTCGTTATTTGAACTAGGCGTCGGTATATATTTTTCTTTATTTTAACTAGGTGTCGGTATGTATCTTTCTTTATTTTAACTAGGTGTCGGTATGTACCGTTCTTTATTTTAACTAGGTGTCGGTATATATATCTTTCTTTATTTGAACTAGGTGTCGGTATGTATCGTTCTTTATTTTAACTAGGTGTCGATATGTACCGTTCTTTATTTAACTAGGTGTCGGTATATATCTTTCTTTATTTTAACTAGGCGTCGGTATGTATCTTTCTTTATTTTAACTAGGTGTCGGTATATATCTTTCTTTATTTTAACTAGGCGTCGGTATGTATCTTTCTTTATTTTAACTAGGTGTCGGTATATAT
>NW_013669151.1:20351-21071 GCF_000517525.1 Limulus polyphemus
TTATCTAGCCAATACTCCCTTGTATTACAAGTATGTGTGAATCTGTAGAAATGATTTCATTACAACGTTTTCAGTATCTCAGGGTAGTTTTAGAATGTATTTTAAGCACACAAACAAGACTGCCCCCTACGACCTATACTGTCCACTTATGATTCATTCAACTACAATCTCGGAAAATACATAGCCTAGGCTCTCACACCATATGTAACATCTGCAGGTTCATTTTTTAAAGATGCCTTCAATTTTAAATATACACTAGAACAACTAAATTCGAAAGCCTTAATGGCCAGTTTTGATGTCGTGTCACTCTTCACTGAAGTCCTCGCCAATGAAGCTTGCAATATTGCACTCAACCTCTACATTAATGACCTCAACAAGTTAATGCACATCCCCAGCACACTTTTTGCTTCTCTCTTAGAACTTACAACGACTAAAACCAACTTCATTTTCAACAACGAACATTTCCTTCAAATAGACGGTTTAAGTATGGGCAATCCTGTTTCGCCCGTTCTTGCCAATATATTCATGACCAAAATCGAAACACAAGCCAAACATTCTGCGCTTCATCCCCCACTATACTGGTACAGATATGTCGATGACACTTTTGCTGGTTTCAACTCTACAGAACACACACTTTCTTTAAACACATAAATTCTATTCACCCCAACATCAAATTTACCATAGAACACGAAAACAATAAACAGTTATCCTTTCTTAATC